>NW_027194266.1:0-259298 GCF_032444005.1 Ranitomeya imitator
AAACCGGTGAGCATGTGGCTCTATTAGTATAGGAGATACCTGAAAACATATCACACTTTTCATCATAGTGCTTTTACCAATGCATAAAATGCATGGAGAAGTCATTTCGAATGACTGGTCCTCAGTGTTGTGAGAACGATGACTAGTTAAAATTTTTGGTGGTTTCTTGTTCAGTCCATAGGCCTACATCATGTGGCAAACCGGTGAGCGTGTGGCTCTATTAGTATAGGAGATACCTGAAAACATATCACACTTTTCATCATAGTGCTTTTACCAATGCATAAAATGCATGGAGAAGTCATTTCGAATGACTGGTCCTCAGTGTTGTGAGAACGATGACTGGTTAAAATTTTTGGTGGTTTCTTGTTCAGTCCATAGGCCTACATCATGTGGCAAAGCGGTGAGCATGTGGCTCTATTAGTATAGGAGATACCTGAAAACATATCACACTTTTCATCATAGTGGTTTTACCAATGCATAAAATGCATGGAGAAGTCATTTCGAATGACTGGTCCTCAGTGTTGTGAGAACGATGACTGGTTAAAATTTTTGGTGGTTTCTTGTTCAGTCCATAGGCCTACATCATGTGGCAAACCGGTGAGCATGTGGCTCTATTAGTATAGGAGATACCTGAAAACATATCACACTTTTCATCATAGTGCTTTTACCAATGCATAAAATGCATGGAGAAATCATTTCGAATGACTGGTCCTCAGTGTTGTGAGAACGATGACTGGTTAAAATTTTTGGTGGTTTCTTGTTCAGTCCATAGGCCTACATCATGTGGCAAACCGGTGAGCATGTGGCTCTATTAGTATAGGAGATACCTGAAAACATATCACACTTTTCATCATAGTGCTTTTACCAATGCATAAAATGCATGGAGAAGTCATTTCGAATGACTGGTCCTCAGTGTTGTGAGAACGATGACTGGTTAAAATTTTTGGTGGTTTCTTGTTCAGTCCATAGGCCTACATCATGTGGCAAACCGGTGAGCATGTGGCTCTATTAGTATAGGAGATACCTGAAAACATATCACACTTTTCATCATAGTGCTTTTACCAATGCATAAAATGCATGGAGAAGTCATTTCGAATGACTGGTCCTCAGTGTTGTGAGAACGATGACTGGTTAAAATTTTTGGTGGTTTCTTGTTCAGTCCATAGGCCTACATCATGTGGCAAACCGGTGAGCATGTGGCTCTATTAGTATAGGAGATACCTGAAAACATATCACACTTTTCATCATAGTGCTTTTACCAATGCATAAAATGCATGGAGAAGTCATTTCGAATGACTGGTCCTCAGTGTTGTGAGAACGATGACTGGTTAAAATTTTTGGTGGTTTCTTGTTCAGTCCATAGGCCTACATCATGTGGCAAACCGGTGAGCATGTGGCTCTATTAGTATAGGAGATACCTGAAAACATATCACACTTTTCATCATAGTGCTTTTACCAATGCATAAAATGCATGGAGAAGTCATTTCGAATGACTGGTCCTCAGTGTTGTGAGAACGATGACTGGTTAAAATTTTTGGTGGTTTCTTGTTCAGTCCATAGGCCTACATCATGTGGCAAACCGGTGAGCATGTGGCTCTATTAGTATAGGAGATACCTGAAAACATATCACACTTTTCATCATAGTGCTTTTACCAATGCATAAAATGCATGGAGAAGTCATTTCGAATGACTGGTCCTCAGTGTTGTGAGAACGATGACTGGTTAAAATTTTTGGTGGTTTCTTGTTCAGTCCATAGGCCTACATCATGTGGCAAACCGGTGAGCATGTGGCGCTATTAGTATAGGAGATACCTGAAAACATATCACACTTTTCATCATAGTGCTTTTACCAATGCATAAAATGCATGGAGAAGTCATTTCGAATGACTGGTCCTCAGTGTTGTGAGAACGATGACTGGTTAAAATTTTTGGTGGTTTCTTGTTCAGTCCATAGGCCTACATCATGTGGCAAACCGGTGAGCATGTGGCTCTATTAGTATAGGAGATACCTGAAAACATATCACACTTTTCATCATAGTGCTTTTACCAATGCATAAAATGCATGGAGAAGTCATTTCGAATGACTGGTCCTCAGTGTTGTGAGAGCGATGACTGGTTAAAATTTTTGGTGGTTTCTTGTTCAGTCCATAGGCCTACATCATGTGGCAAACCGGTGAGCATGTGGCTCTATTAGTATAGGAGATACCTGAAAACATATCACACTTTTCATCATAGTGCTTTTACCAATGCATAAAATGCATGGAGAAGTCATTTCGAATGACTGGTCCTCAGTGTTGTGAGAACGATGACTGGTTAAAATTTTTGGTGGTTTCTTGTTCAGTCCGTAGGCCTACATCATGTGGCAAACCGGTGAGCATGTGGCTCTATTAGTATAGGAGATACCTGAAAACATATCACACTTTTCATCATAGTGCTTTTACCAATGCGTAAAATGCATGGAGAAGTCATTTCGAATGACTGGTCCTCAGTGTTGTGAGAACGATGACTGGTTAAAATTTTTGGTGGTTTCTTGTTCAGTCCATAGGCCTACATCATGTGGCAAACCGGTGAGCATGTGGCTCTATTAGTATAGGAGGTACCTGAAAACATATCACACTTTTCATCATAGTGCTTTTACCAATGCATAAAATGCATGGAGAAGTCATTTCGAATGACTGGTCCTCAGTGTTGTGAGAACGATGACTGGTTAAAATTTTTGGTGGTTTCTTGTTCAGTCCATAGGCCTACATCATGTGGCAAACCGGTGAGCATGTGGCTCTATTAGTATAGGAGATACCTGAAAACATATCACACTTTTCATCATAGTGCTTTTACCAATGCATAAAATGCATGGAGAAGTCATTTCGAATGACTGGTCCTCAGTGTTGTGAGAACGATGACTGGTTAAAATTTTTGGTGGTTTCTTGTTCAGTCCATAGGCCTACATCATGTGGCAAACCGGTGAGCATGTGGCTCTATTAGTATAGGAGATACCTGAAAACATATCACACTTTTCATCATAGTGCTTTTACCAATGCATAAAATGCATGGAGAAGTCATTTCGAATGACTGGTCCTCAGTGTTGTGAGAACGATGACTGGTTAAAATTTTTGGTGGTTTCTTGTTCAGTCCATAGGCCTACATCATGTGGCAAACCGGTGAGCATGTGGCTCTATTAGTATAGGAGATACCTGAAAACATATCACACTTTTCATCATAGTGCTTTTACCAATGCATAAAATGCATGGAGAAGTCATTTCGAATGACTGGTCCTCAGTGTTGTGAGAACGATGACTGGTTAAAATTTTTGGTGGTTTCTTGTTCAGTCCATAGGCCTACATCATGTGGCAAACCGGTGAGCATGTGGCTCTATTAGTATAGGAGATACCTGAAAACATATCACACTTTTCATCATAGTGCTTTTACCAATGCATAAAATGCATGGAGAAGTCATTTCGAATGACTGGTCCTCAGTGTTGTGAGAACGATGACTGGTTAAAATTTTTGGTGGTTTCTTGTTCAGTCCATAGGCCTACATCATGTGGCAAAGCGGTGAGCATGTGGCTCTATTAGTATAGGAGATACCTGAAAACATATCACACTTTTCATCATAGTGGTTTTACCAATGCATAAAATGCATGGAGAAGTCATTTCGAATGACTGGTCCTCAGTGTTGTGAGAACGATGACTGGTTAAAATTTTTGGTGGTTTCTTGTTCAGTCCATAGGCCTACATCATGTGGCAAACCGGTGAGCATGTGGCTCTATTAGTATAGGAGATACCTGAAAACATATCACACTTTTCATCATAGTGCTTTTACCAATGCATAAAATGCATGGAGAAGTCATTTCGAATGACTGGTCCTCAGTGTTGTGAGAACGATGACTGGTTAAAATTTTTGGTGGTTTCTTAGGCCCATAGGCCCACATCATGTGGCAAACCGGTGAGCATGTGGCTCTATTAGTATAGGAGATACCTGAAAACATATCACACTTTTCATCATAGTGCTTTTACCAATGCATAAAATGCATGGAGAAGTCATTTCGAATGACTGGTCCTCAGTGTTGTGAGAACGATGACTGGTTAAAATTTTTGGTGGTTTCTTGTTCAGTCCATAGGCCTACATCATGTGGCAAACCGGTGAGCATGTGGCTCTATTAGTATAGGAGATACCTGAAAACATATCACACTTTTCATCATAGTGCTTTTACCAATGCATAAAATGCATGGAGAAGTCATTTCGAATGACTGGTCCTCAGTGTTGTGAGAACGATGACTGGTTAAAATTTTTGGTGGTTTCTTGTTCAGTCCATAGGCCTACATCATGTGGCAAACCGGTGAGCATGTGGCTCTATTAGTATAGGAGATACCTGAAAACATATCACACTTTTCATCATAGTGCTTTTACCAATGCATAAAATGCATGGAGAAGTCATTTCGAATGACTGGTCCTCAGTGTTGTGAGAACGATGACTGGTTAAAATTTTTGGTGGTTTCTTGTTCAGTCCATAGGCCTACATCATGTGGCAAACCGGTGAGCATGTGGCTCTATTAGTATAGGAGATACCTGAAAACATATCACACTTTTCATCATAGTGCTTTTACCAATGCATAAAATGCATGGAGAAGTCATTTCGAATGACTGGTCCTCAGTGTTGTGAGAACGATGACTGGTTAAAATTTTTGGTGGTTTCTTGTTCAGTCCATAGGCCTACATCATGTGGCAAACCGGTGAGCATGTGGCTCTATTAGTATAGGAGATACCTGAAAACATATCACACTTTTCATCATAGTGCTTTTACCAATGCATAAAATGCATGGAGAAGTCATTTCGAATGACTGGTCCTCAGTGTTGTGAGAACGATGACTGGTTAAAATTTTTGGTGGTTTCTTGTTCAGTCCATAGGCCTACATCATGTGGCAAACCGGTGAGCATGTGGCTCTATTAGTATAGGAGATACCTGAAAACATATCACACTTTTCATCATAGTGCTTTTACCAATGCATAAAATGCATGGAGAAGTCATTTCGAATGACTGGTCCTCAGTGTTGTGAGAACAATGACTGGTTAAAATTTTTGGTGGTTTCTTGTTCAGTCCATAGGCCTACATCATGTGGCAAACCGGTGAGCATGTGGCTCTATTAGTATAGGAGATACCTGAAAACATATCACACTTTTCATCATAGTGCTTTTACCAATGCATAAAATGCATGGAGAAGTCATTTCGAATGACTGGTCCTCAGTGTTGTGAGAACGATGACTAGTTAAAATTTTTGGTGGTTTCTTGTTCAGTCCATAGGCCTACATCATGTGGCAAACCGGTGAGCGTGTGGCTCTATTAGTATAGGAGATACCTGAAAACATATCACACTTTTCATCATAGTGCTTTTACCAATGCATAAAATGCATGGAGAAGTCATTTCGAATGACTGGTCCTCAGTGTTGTGAGAACGATGACTGGTTAAAATTTTTGGTGGTTTCTTGTTCAGTCCATAGGCCTACATCATGTGGCAAAGCGGTGAGCATGTGGCTCTATTAGTATAGGAGATACCTGAAAACATATCACACTTTTCATCATAGTGGTTTTACCAATGCATAAAATGCATGGAGAAGTCATTTCGAATGACTGGTCCTCAGTGTTGTGAGAACGATGACTGGTTAAAATTTTTGGTGGTTTCTTGTTCAGTCCATAGGCCTACATCATGTGGCAAACCGGTGAGCATGTGGCTCTATTAGTATAGGAGATACCTGAAAACATATCACACTTTTCATCATAGTGCTTTTACCAATGCATAAAATGCATGGAGAAATCATTTCGAATGACTGGTCCTCAGTGTTGTGAGAACGATGACTGGTTAAAATTTTTGGTGGTTTCTTGTTCAGTCCATAGGCCTACATCATGTGGCAAACCGGTGAGCATGTGGCTCTATTAGTATAGGAGATACCTGAAAACATATCACACTTTTCATCATAGTGCTTTTACCAATGCATAAAATGCATGGAGAAGTCATTTCGAATGACTGGTCCTCAGTGTTGTGAGAACGATGACTGGTTAAAATTTTTGGTGGTTTCTTGTTCAGTCCATAGGCCTACATCATGTGGCAAACCGGTGAGCATGTGGCTCTATTAGTATAGGAGATACCTGAAAACATATCACACTTTTCATCATAGTGCTTTTACCAATGCATAAAATGCATGGAGAAGTCATTTCGAATGACTGGTCCTCAGTGTTGTGAGAACGATGACTGGTTAAAATTTTTGGTGGTTTCTTGTTCAGTCCATAGGCCTACATCATGTGGCAAACCGGTGAGCATGTGGCTCTATTAGTATAGGAGATACCTGAAAACATATCACACTTTTCATCATAGTGCTTTTACCAATGCATAAAATGCATGGAGAAGTCATTTCGAATGACTGGTCCTCAGTGTTGTGAGAACGATGACTGGTTAAAATTTTTGGTGGTTTCTTGTTCAGTCCATAGGCCTACATCATGTGGCAAACCGGTGAGCATGTGGCTCTATTAGTATAGGAGATACCTGAAAACATATCACACTTTTCATCATAGTGCTTTTACCAATGCATAAAATGCATGGAGAAGTCATTTCGAATGACTGGTCCTCAGTGTTGTGAGAACGATGACTGGTTAAAATTTTTGGTGGTTTCTTGTTCAGTCCATAGGCCTACATCATGTGGCAAACCGGTGAGCATGTGGCTCTATTAGTATAGGAGATACCTGAAAACATATCACACTTTTCATCATAGTGCTTTTACCAATGCATAAAATGCATGGAGAAGTCATTTCGAATGACTGGTCCTCAGTGTTGTGAGAACGATGACTGGTTAAAATTTTTGGTGGTTTCTTGTTCAGTCCATAGGCCTACATCATGTGGCAAACCGGTGAGCATGTGGCGCTATTAGTATAGGAGATACCTGAAAACATATCACACTTTTCATCATAGTGCTTTTACCAATGCATAAAATGCATGGAGAAGTCATTTCGAATGACTGGTCCTCAGTGTTGTGAGAACGATGACTGGTTAAAATTTTTGGTGGTTTCTTGTTCAGTCCATAGGCCTACATCATGTGGCAAACCGGTGAGCATGTGGCTCTATTAGTATAGGAGATACCTGAAAACATATCACACTTTTCATCATAGTGCTTTTACCAATGCATAAAATGCATGGAGAAGTCATTTCGAATGACTGGTCCTCAGTGTTGTGAGAACGATGACTGGTTAAAATTTTTGGTGGTTTCTTGTTCAGTCCATAGGCCTACATCATGTGGCAAACCGGTGAGCATGTGGCTCTATTAGTATAGGAGATACCTGAAAACATATCACACTTTTCATCATAGTGCTTTTACCAATGCATAAAATGCATGGAGAAGTCATTTCGAATGACTGGTCCTCAGTGTTGTGAGAACGATGACTGGTTAAAATTTTTGGTGGTTTCTTGTTCAGTCCATAGGCCTACATCATGTGGCAAACCGGTGAGCATGTGGCTCTATTAGTATAGGAGATACCTGAAAACATATCACACTTTTCATCATAGTGCTTTTACCAATGCATAAAATGCATGGAGAAGTCATTTCGAATGACTGGTCCTCAGTGTTGTGAGAACGATGACTGGTTAAAATTTTTGGTGGTTTCTTGTTCAGTCCATAGGCCTACATCATGTGGCAAACCGGTGAGCATGTGGCTCTATTAGTATAGGAGATACCTGAAAACATATCACACTTTTCATCATAGTGCTTTTACCAATGCATAAAATGCATGGAGAAGTCATTTCGAATGACTGGTCCTCAGTGTTGTGAGAACGATGACTGGTTAAAATTTTTGGTGGTTTCTTGTTCAGTCCATAGGCCTACATCATGTGGCAAACCGGTGAGCATGTGGCTCTATTAGTATAGGAGATACCTGAAAACATATCACACTTTTCATCATAGTGCTTTTACCAATGCATAAAATGCATGGAGAAGTCATTTCGAATGACTGGTCCTCAGTGTTGTGAGAACGATGACTGGTTAAAATTTTTGGTGGTTTCTTGTTCAGTCCATAGGCCTACATCATGTGGCAAACCGGTGAGCATGTGGCTCTATTAGTATAGGAGATACCTGAAAACATATCACACTTTTCATCATAGTGCTTTTACCAATGCATAAAATGCATGGAGAAGTCATTTCGAATGACTGGTCCTCAGTGTTGTGAGAACGATGACTGGTTAAAATTTTTGGTGGTTTCTTGTTCAGTCCATAGGCCTACATCATGTGGCAAACCGGTGAGCATGTGGCGCTATTAGTATAGGAGATACCTGAAAACATATCACACTTTTCATCATAGTGCTTTTACCAATGCATAAAATGCATGGAGAAGTCATTTCGAATGACTGGTCCTCAGTGTTGTGAGAACGATGACTGGTTAAAATTTTTGGTGGTTTCTTGTTCAGTCCATAGGCCTACATCATGTGGCAAACCGGTGAGCATGTGGCTCTATTAGTATAGGAGATACCTGAAAACATATCACACTTTTCATCATAGTGCTTTTACCAATGCATAAAATGCATGGAGAAGTCATTTCGAATGACTGGTCCTCAGTGTTGTGAGAACGATGACTGGTTAAAATTTTTGGTGGTTTCTTGTTCAGTCCATAGGCCTACATCATGTGGCAAACCGGTGAGCATGTGGCTCTATTAGTATAGGAGATACCTGAAAACATATCACACTTTTCATCATAGTGGTTTTACCAATGCATAAAATGCATGGAGAAGTCATTTCGAATGACTGGTCCTCAGTGTTGTGAGAACGATGACTGGTTAAAATTTTTGGTGGTTTCTTGTTCAGTCCATAGGCCTACATCATGTGGCAAACCGGTGAGCATGTGGCTCTATTAGTATAGGAGATACCTGAAAACATATCACACTTTTCATCATAGTGCTTTTACCAATGCATAAAATGCATGGAGAAGTCATTTCGAATGACTGGTCCTCAGTGTTGTGAGAACGATGACTGGTTAAAATTTTTGGTGGTTTCTTGTTCAGTCCATAGGCCTACATCATGTGGCAAACCGGTGAGCATGTGGCTCTATTAGTATAGGAGATACCTGAAAACATATCACACTTTTCATCATAGTGGTTTTACCAATGCATAAAATGCATGGAGAAGTCATTTCGAATGACTGGTCCTCAGTGTTGTGAGAACGATGACTGGTTAAAATTTTTGGTGGTTTCTTGTTCAGTCCATAGGCCTACATCATGTGGCAAACCGGTGAGCATGTGGCTCTATTAGTATAGGAGATACCTGAAAACATATCACACTTTTCATCATAGTGCTTTTACCAATGCATAAAATGCATGGAGAAGTCATTTCGAATGACTGGTCCTCAGTGTTGTGAGAACGATGACTGGTTAAAATTTTTGGTGGTTTCTTGTTCAGTCCATAGGCCTACATCATGTGGCAAACCGGTGAGCATGTGGCTCTATTAGTATAGGAGATACCTGAAAACATATCACACTTTTCATCATAGTGCTTTTACCAATGCATAAAATGCATGGAGAAGTCATTTCGAATGACTGGTCCTCAGTGTTGTGAGAACGATGACTGGTTAAAATTTTTGGTGGTTTCTTGTTCAGTCCATAGGCCTACAGCATGTGGCAAACCGGTGAGCATGTGGCTCTATTAGTATAGGAGATACCTGAAAACATATCACACTTTTCATCATAGTGCTTTTACCAATGCATAAAATGCATGGAGAAGTCATTTCGAATGACTGGTCCTCAGTGTTGTGAGAACGATGACTGGTTAAAATTTTTGGTGGTTTCTTGTTCAGTCCATAGGCCTACATCATGTGGCAAACCGGTGAGCATGTGGCTCTATTAGTATAGGAGATACCTGAAAACATATCACACTTTTCATCATAGTGCTTTTACCAATGCATAAAATGCATTGAAAAGTCATTTCGAATGACTGGTCCTCAGTGTTGTGAGAACGATGACTGGTTAAAATTTTTGGTGGTTTCTTGTTCAGTCCATAGGCCTACAGCATGTGGCAAACCGGTGAGCATGTGGCTCTATTAGTATAGGAGATACCTGAAAACATATCACACTTTCATCATAGTGCTTTTACCAATGCATAAAATGCATGGAGAAGTCATTTCGAATGACTGGTCCTCAGTGTTGTGAGAACGATGACTGGTTAAAATTTTTGGTGGTTTCTTGTTCAGTCCATAGGCCTACATCATGTGGCAAACCGGTGAGCATGTGGCTCTATTAGTATTGGAGATACCTGAAAACATATCACACTTTTCATCATAGTGCTTTTACCAATGCATAAAATGCATGGAGAAGTCATTTCGAATGACTGGTCCTCAGTGTTGTGAGAACGATGACTGGTTAAAATTTTTGGTGGTTTCTTGTTCAGTCCATAGGCCTACATCATGTGGCAAACCGGTGAGCATGTGGCTCTATTAGTATAGGAGATACCTGAAAACATATCACACTTTTCATCATAGTGCTTTTACCAATGCATAAAATGCATGGAGAAGTCATTTCGAATGACTGGTCCTCAGTGTTGTGAGAACGATGACTGGTTAAAATTTTTGGTGGTTTCTTGTTCAGTCCATAGGCCTACATCATGTGGCAAACCGGTGAGCATGTGGCTCTATTAGTATAGGAGATACCTGAAAACATATCACACTTTTCATCATAGTGCTTTTACCAATGCATAAAATGCATGGAGAAGTCATTTCGAATGACTGGTCCTCAGTGTTGTGAGAACGATGACTGGTTAAAATTTTTGGTGGTTTCTTGTTCAGTCCATAGGCCTACATCATGTGGCAAACCGGTGAGCATATGGCTCTATTAGTATAGGAGATACCTGAAAACATATCACACTTTTCATCATAGTGCTTTTACCAATGCATAAAATGCATGGAGAAGTCATTTCGAATGACTGGTCCTCAGTGTTGTGAGAACGATGACTGGTTAAAATTTTTGGTGGTTTCTTGTTCAGTCCATAGGCCCACATCATGTGACAAACCGGTGAGCATGTGGCTCTATTAGTATAGGAGATACCTGAAAACATCACACTTCATCATAGTGCTTTTACCAATGCATAAAATGCATGGAGAAGTCATTTCGAATGACTGGTCCTCAGTGTTGTGAGAACGATGACTGGTTAAAATTTTTGGTGGTTTCTTGTTCAGTCCATAGGCCTACATCATGTGGCAAACCGGTGAGCATGTGGTTCTATTAGTATAGGAGATACCTGAAAACATATCACACTTTTCATCATAGTGCTTTTACCAATGCATAAAATGCATGGAGAAGTCATTTCGAATGACTGGTCCTCAGTGTTGTGAGAACGATGACTGGTTAAAATTTTTGGTGGTTTCTTGTTCAGTCCATAGGCCTACATCATGTGGCAAACCGGTGAGCATGTGGCTCTATTAGTATAGGAGATACCTGAAAACATATCACACTTTTCATCATAGTGCTTTTACCAATGCATAAAATGCATGGAGAAGTCATTTCGAATGACTGGTCCTCAGTGTTGTGAGAACGATGACTGGTTAAAATTTTTGGTGGTTTCTTGTTCAGTCCATAGGCCTACATCATGTGGCAAACCGGTGAGCATGTGGCTCTATTAGTATAGGAGATACCTGAAAACATATCACACTTTTCATCATAGTGCTTTTACCAATGCATAAAATGCATGGAGAAGTCATTTCGAATGACTGGTCCTCAGTGTTGTGAGAACGATGACTGGTTAAAATTTTTGGTGGTTTCTTGTTCAGTCCATAGGCCTACAGCATGTGGCAAACCGGTGAGCATGTGGCTCTATTAGTATAGGAGATACCTGAAAACATATCACACTTTTCATCATAGTGCTTTTACCAATGCATAAAATGCATGGAGAAGTCATTTCGAATGACTGGTCCTCAGTGTTGTGAGAACGATGACTGGTTAAAATTTTTGGTGGTTTCTTGTTCAGTCCATAGGCCTACAGCATGTGGCAAACCGGTGAGCATGTGGCTCTATTAGTATAGGAGATACCTGAAAACATATCACACTTTTCATCATAGTGCTTTTACCAATGCATAAAATGCATGGAGAAGTCATTTCGAATGACTGCTCCTCAGTGTTGTGAGAACGATGACTGGTTAAAATTTTTGGTGGTTTCTTGTTCAGTCCATAGGCCTACATCATGTAGCAAACCTGTGAGCATGTGGCTCTATTAGTATAGGAAATACCTGAAAACATGTCACACTTTTCATCATAGTGCTTTTACCAATGCATAAAATGCATGGAGAAGTCATTTCGAATGACTGGTCCTCAGTGTTGTGAGAACGATGACTGGCTAAAATTTTTGGTGGTTTCTTGTTCAGTCCATAGGCCTACATCATGTGGCAAACCGGTGAGCATGTGGCTCTATTAGTATAGGAGATACCTGAAAACATATCACACTTTTCATCATAGTGCTTTTACCAATGCATAAAATGCATGGAGAAGTCATTTCGAATGACTGGTCCTCAGTGTTGTGAGAACGATGACTGGTTAAAATTTTTGGTGGTTTCTTGTTCAGTCCATAGGCCTACATCATGTGGCAAACCGGTGAGCATGTGGCTCTATTAGTATAGGAGATACCTGAAAACATATCACACTTTTCATCATAGTGCTTTTACCAATGCATAAAATGCATGGAGAAGTCATTTCGAATGACTGGTCCTCAGTGTTGTGAGAACGATGACTGGTTAAAATTTTTGGTGGTTTCTTGTTCAGTCCATAGGCCTACATCATGTGGCAAACCGGTGAGCATATGGCTCTATTAGTATAGGAGATACCTGAAAACATATCACACTTTTCATCATAGTGCTTTTACCAATGCATAAAATGCATGGAGAAGTCATTTCGAATGACTGGTCCTCAGTGTTGTGAGAACGATGACTGGTTAAAATTTTTGGTGGTTTCTTGTTCAGTCCATAGGCCTACATCATGTGGCAAACCGGTGAGCATGTGGCTCTATTAGTATAGGAGATACCTGAAAACATATCACACTTTTCATCATAGTGCTTTTACCAATGCATAAAATGCATGGAGAAGTCATTTCGAATGACTGGTCCTCAGTGTTGTGAGAACGATGACTGGTTAAAATTTTTGGTGGTTTCTTGTTCAGTCCATAGGCCTACAGCATGTGGCAAACCGGTGAGCATGTGGCTCTATTAGTATAGGAGATACCTGAAAACATATCACACTTTTCATCATAGTGCTTTTACCAATGCATAAAATGCATGGAGAAGTCATTTCGAATGACTGGTCCTCAGTGTTGTGAGAACGATGACTGGTTAAAATTTTTGGTGGTTTCTTGTTCAGTCCATAGGCCTACAGCATGTGGCAAACCGGTGAGCATGTGGCTCTATTAGTATAGGAGATACCTGAAAACATATCACACTTTTCATCATAGTGCTTTTACCAATGCATAAAATGCATGGAGAAGTCATTTCGAATGACTGCTCCTCAGTGTTGTGAGAACGATGACTGGTTAAAATTTTTGGTGGTTTCTTGTTCAGTCCATAGGCCTACATCATGTAGCAAACCTGTGAGCATGTGGCTCTATTAGTATAGGAAATACCTGAAAACATGTCACACTTTTCATCATAGTGCTTTTACCAATGCATAAAATGCATGGAGAAGTCATTTCGAATGACTGGTCCTCAGTGTTGTGAGAACGATGACTGGCTAAAATTTTTGGTGGTTTCTTGTTCAGTCCATAGGCCTACATCATGTGGCAAACCGGTGAGCATGTGGCTCTATTAGTATAGGAGATACCTGAAAACATATCACACTTTTCATCATAGTGCTTTTACCAATGCATAAAATGCATGGAGAAGTCATTTCGAATGACTGGTCCTCAGTGTTGTGAGAACGATGACTGGTTAAAATTTTTGGTGGTTTCTTGTTCAGTCCATAGGCCTACATCATGTGGCAAACCGGTGAGCATGTGGCTCTATTAGTATAGGAGATACCTGAAAACATATCACACTTTTCATCATAGTGCTTTTACCAATGCATAAAATGCATGGAGAAGTCATTTCGAATGACTGGTCCTCAGTGTTGTGAGAACGATGACTGGTTAAAATTTTTGGTGGTTTCTTGTTCAGTCCATAGGCCTACATCATGTGGCAAACCGGTGAGCATATGGCTCTATTAGTATAGGAGATACCTGAAAACATATCACACTTTTCATCATAGTGCTTTTACCAATGCATAAAATGCATGGAGAAGTCATTTCGAATGACTGGTCCTCAGTGTTGTGAGAACGATGACTGGTATAGAGTGTAGGGTGTAGAGTCTAGGGTATAGAGTGTAGAGTGTAGGGTATAGAGTGTATGGTATAATGTGTAGGGTATAGAGTGTAGAGTGTAGGGTATAGAATGTAGGGTATAGAGTATAGAGTGTAGGGTATAGAGTGTAGAGTGTAGGGTATAGAGTGTAGAGTGTAGGGTATAGAGTGTAGGGTATAGAGTGTATGGTATAGAGTGTAGGGTATAGAGTGTAGGGTATAGAGTGTAGAGTGTAGGGATTAGAGTGTAGGGTATAGAGTGTAGAGTGTAGGGTATAGAGTGTAGGGTATAGAGTGTACGGTATAGAGTGTTGGGCTATAGAGTGTAGGGTATAGAGTGTAGGGTATAGAGTGAAGGGTATACAGTGTAGGGTATAAAGTGTAGAGTGTAGGGTATAGAGTGTAGGGTATAGAGTGTAGGGTATTGAGTGTAGAGTGTAGAGTGTAGGGTATAGAGTGTAGAGTTTAGGGTATAGAGTGTAGGGTATAGAGTCTAGGGTTTAGAGTGTATGGCATACAGTGTAGGGTATAGAGTGTAGAGTGTAGGGTATAGAGTGTAGGGTATAGAGTGTAGGGTATAGAGTGTATGGTATAGAGTGTACGGTATAGAGTGTAGAGTGTAGGGTATAGAGTGTAGGGTATAACGTGTAGGGTATAGATTGTAGGGTATAGAGTGTAGAATGTAGGGTATAGAGTCTAGGGGATAGAGTGTATGGTGTAGAGTGTAGGGTATAGAGTGTATAGTGTAGGGTATAGAGTGTAGGGTTTAGAGTGTAGGGTATAGAGTGTAGGGTATAGAGTGTAGAGTGTAGGGTATAGAGTGTATGGTATAGAGTGTAGGGTATAGAGTGTAGGGTATAGAGTGTAGGATATAGAGTGTAGGGTATAGAGTGTAGAGTGTAGGGTATAGAGTTTAGGGTATAGAGTGTATGGTATAGAGTGTAGAGTGTAGGGTATAGAGTGAATAGTGTAGGGTATAGAGTGTAGGGTATAGAGTGTAGGGTATAGAGTGTATGGTATAGAGTGTAGGGAATAGAGTGTAGAGTGTAGGGTATAGAGTGTATGGTATAGAGTGTAGGGTATAGAGTGTAGAGTATAGAGTGTAGGGTATAGAGTGTAGGGTATAGAGTGTAGGGTATAGAGTGTAGGGTATAAAGTGTAGAGTGTAGGGTATAGAGTGTAGGGTTTACAGTGTATGTTATAGAGTGTAGGGTATAGAGTGTAGAGTGTAGGATATAGAGTGTAGAGTGTAGGGTATAAAGTGTAGGGTATATAGTGTATGGTATAGAGTGTAGGGTATAGAGTGTAGGGTATAGAGTGTATGGTATAGAGTGTAGAGTGTAGGGTATAGAGTGTAGAAAGTAGGGTATAGTGTGTAGGGTATAGAATGTAGAGTGTAGGGTATAGAGTGTAGGGTATAGAGTGTAGATTGTATGGTATAGAGTGTAGGGTATAGAGTGTATAGTGTAGGGTATAGAGTGTAGAGTGTAGGGTATAGAGTGTAGGGTATAGAGTGTAGGGTATAGAGTGTAGGGTATAGAGTGTTGGGATATAGAGTGTAGGGTATAGAGTGTCGGGTATAGAGTGTAGGGTATAGATTGTAGGGTATAGAGTGTAGGGTATAGAGTATATAGTATAGGGTATAGAGTGTAGGGTATAGAGAGTAGAGTGTAGGGTATAGAGTGTAGGGTATAGAGTGTAGGGTATAGAGTGTAGGGTATATAGTGTAGAGTGTAGGGTATAGAGTGTAGGGTATAGAGTGTAGAGTGTAGGGTGTAGAGTGGAGAGTGTAGGGTATAGAGTGTAAGGTATAGAGTGTAGGGTATAGAGTGTATGTTATAGAGTGTAGGGTGTAGAGTGTAGGGTATAGAGTGTAGAAAATAGGGTATAGTGTGTAGGGTATAGAGTGTAGGGTATAGAGTGTATGGTATAGAGTGTAGAGTGTAGGGTATAGAGTGTAGAAAGTAGGGTATAGTGTGTAGGGTATAGAGTGTAGAGTGTAGGGTATAGAGTGTAGGGTATAGAGTGTAGATTGTATGGTATAGAGTGTAGGGTATAGAGTGTATAGTGTAGGGTATAGAGTGTAGAGTGTAGGGTATAGAGTGTAGGGTATAGAGTGTTGGGATATAGAGTGTAGGGTATAGAGTGTAGGGTATAGAGTGTAGTGTATAGATTTTAGGGTATAGAGTGTAGGGTATAGAGTGTAGGGTATAGAGTATATAGTGTAGGGTATAGAGTGTAGGGTATAGAGTGTAGAGTGTAGGGTATAGAGTGTAGGGTATAGAGTGTAGGGTATAGAGTGTAGGGTATAAAGTGTAGAGTGTAGGGTATAGAGTGTAGGGTATAGAGTGTAGAGTGTAGGATATAGAGTGTAGAGTGTAGGGTATAGAGTGTAGGGTATATAGTGTAGGGTATAGATTGTAGGGTATAGAGTGTAGAGTGTAGGGTATAGAGTGTAGGGCATAGAGTGTAGAGTGTAGGGTATAGAGTGTATGGTATAGAGTGTAGGGTGTAGAGTGCATGGTATAGAGTGTAGGGTATAGAGTGTAGAGTGTAGGTTATAGAGTGTAGGGTGTAGAGTGTAGGGTATAGAGTGTAGGGTGTAGAGTGTAGGGTATAAAGTGTAGGGTATAGAGTGTAGGGTGTAGAGTGTAGGGTATAGAGTGTAGAGTGTAGGGTATAGAGTGTATGGTATGATGTGTAGGGTATAGAGTGTAGGGTGTAGAGTGTAGGGTATAGAGTGTAGGGTATAGAGTGTAGGGTATAGAGTGTAGGGTATAGAGTGTAGGTTATATAGTGTAGGGTATAGAGTATAGAGTGTAGGGTATAGAGTGTAGGGTATAGAGTGTAGAGTGTAGAGTGTAGGGTATAGAGTGTAGAGTGTAGGGTATAGAGTGTAGGGTATAGAGTGTATGGTATAGAGTGTAGGGTATAGAGTGTAGGGTATAGAGTGTAGAGTGTAGGGATTAGAGTGTAGGGTATAGAGTGTATTGTATAGAGTGTAGAGTGTAGGGTATAGAGTGTAGGGTATAGAGTGTACGGTATAGAGTGTTGGTATAGAGTGTAGGGTATAGAGTGTAGAGTTTAGGGTATAGAGTGTAGGGTATAGAGTGTAGGGTTTAGAGTGTATGGTATAGAGTGTAGGGTATAGAGTGTAGAGTGTAGGGTATAGAGTGTACGGTATAGAGTGTAGGGTATAGAGTGTATGGTATAGAGTGTATGGTATAGAGTGTAGAGTGTAGGATATAGAGTGTAGGGTATAAAGTGTAGGGTATAGATTGTAGGGTATAGAGTGTAGAATGTAGGGTATAGAGTATAGGGTATAGAGTGTATGGTGTAGAGTGTAAGGTATAGAGTGTATAGTGTAGGGTATAGAGTGTAGGGTTTAGAGTGTAGGGTATTGAGTGTAGGGTATAGAGTGTAGAGTGTAGGGTATAGAGTGTATGGTATAGAGTGTAGGGTATAGAGTATATGGTATAGAGTGTAGCGTATAGAGTGTAGAGTATAGAGTGTAGGGTATAGAGTGTAGGGTATAGAGTGTATGGTATAGAGTGTAGGGAATAGAATGTAGAGTGTAGGGTATAGAGTGTATGGTATAGAGTGTAGGGTATAGAGTGTAGAGGGTAGAGTGTAGGGTATAGAGTGTAGGGTATAGAGTGTAGAGTGTAGGGTATAGAGTGTAGGGTATAGAGTGTAGGGTGTAGAGTGTAGGGTATAGAGTGTAGGGTGTAGAGTGTAGGGTATAAAGTGTAGGGTATAGAGTGTAGGGTGTAGAGTGTAGGGTATAGAGTGTAGAGTGTAGGGTATAGAGTGTATTGTATAATGTGTAGGGTATAGAGTGTAGAGTGTAGGGTATAGAGTGTAGGGTATATAGTATAGAGTGTAGGGTATAGAGTGTAGGGTATAGAGTGTAGAGTGTAGGGTATAGAGTTTAGAGTGTAGGGTATAGAGTGTAGGGTATAGAGTGTATGGTATAGAGTGTAGGGTATAGATTGTAGGGTATAGAGTGTAGAGTGTAGGGATTAGAGTGTAGGGTATAGAGTGTAGGGTATAGAGTGTAGAGTGTAGGGTATAGAGTGTAGGGTATAGAGTGTACGGTATAGAGTGTTGGGCTATAGAGTGTAGGGTATAGAGTGTAGGGTATAGAGTGTAGGGTATAGAGTGTAGGGTATACAGTGTAGGGTATAAAGTGTAGAGTGTAGGGTATAGAGTGTAGGGTATAGAGTGTAGGGTATAGAGTGTAGGGTATAGAGTGTAGAGTGTAGGGTATAGAGTGTAGAGTTTAGGGTATAGAGTGTAGGGTATAGAGTGTAGGGTTTAGAGTGTATGGTATAGAGTGTAGGGTATAGAGTGTAGAGTGTAGGGTATAGAGTGTAGGGTATAGAGTGTAGGGTATAGAGTGTATGGTATAGAGTGTACGGTATAGAGTGTAGAGTGTAGGGTATAGAGTGTAGGGTATAAAGTGTAGGGTATAGATTGTAGGGTATAGAGTGTAGAATGTAGGGTATAGAGTATAGGGTATAGAGTGTATGGTGTAGAGTGTAGGGTATAGAGTGTATAGTGTAGGGTATAGAGTGTAGGGTATAGAGTGTATGGTATAGAGTGTAGGGTATAGAGTGTAGAGGGTAGAGTGTAGGGTATAGAGTGTAGGGTATAGAGTGTAGGGTATAGAGTGTAGAGTGTAGGGTATAGAGTGTAGGTATAGAGTGTAGGGTGTAGAGTGTAGGGTATAGAGTGTAGGTTATAGAGTGTAGAGTGTAGGGTATAAAGTGTAGGGTATAGAGTGTAGGGTGTAGAGTGTAGGGTATAGAATGTAGAGTGTAGGGTATAGAGTGTATGGTATAATGTGTAGGGTATAGAGTGTAGAGTGTAGGGTATAGAGTGTAGGGTATAGAGTGTAGGGTATAGAGTGTAGGGTATAGAGTGTAGGGTATAGAGTGTAGAGTGTAGGGTATAGAGTGTAGGGTATAGAGTGTATGGTATAGAGTGTAGGGTATAGAGTGTAGGGTATAGAGTGTAGAGTGTAGGGATTAGAGTGTAGGGTATAGAGTGTAGGGTATAGAGTGTAGAGTGTAGGGTATAGAGTGTAGGGTATAGAGTGTACGGTATAGAGTGTTGTGCTATAGAGTGTAGGGTATAGAGTGTAGGGTATAGAGTGTAGAGTATAGAGTGTAGGGTATACAGTGTAGGGTATAAAGTGTAGAGTGTAGGGTATAGAGTGTAGGGTATAGAGTGTAGGGTATAGAGTGTAGGGTATAGAGTGTAGAGTGTAGGGTATAGAGTGTAGGGTATAAAGTGTAGGGTATAGATTGTAGGGTATAGAGTGTAGAATGTAGGGTATAGAGTATAGGGTATAGAGTGTATGGTGTAGAGTGTAGGGTATAGAGTGTATAGTGTAGGGTATAGAGTGTAGGGTTTAGAGTGTAGGGTATTGAGTGTAGGGTATAGAGTGTAGAGTGTAGGGTATAGAGTGTATGGTATAGAGTGTAGGGTATAGAGTGTAGGGTATAGAGTGTAGGGTATAGAGTGTAGAGTGTAGGGTATGGAGTTTAGGGTATAGAGTGTATGGTATAGAGTGTAGAGTTTGGGTATAGAGTGTATAGTGTAGGGTATAGAGTGTAGGGTATAGAGTGTAGGGTATAGAGTGTATGGTATAGAGTGTAGGGAATAGAGTGTAGAGTGTAGGGTATAGAGTGTATGGTATAGAGTGTAGGGTATAGAGTGTAGAGTATAGAGTGTAGGGTATAGAGTGTAGGGTATAGAGTGTAGGGTATAGAATGTATGGTATAGAGTGTAGGGAATAGAGTGTAGAGTGTAGGGTATAGAGTGTATGGTATAGAGTGTAGGGTATAGAGTGTAGAGGGTAGAGTGTAGGGTATAGAGTGTAGGGTATAGAGTGTAGGGTATAGAGTGTAGAGTGTAGGGTATAGAGTGTAGGGTATAGAGTGTAGGGTATAGAGTGTAGAGTGTAGGGATTAGAGTGTAGGGTATAGAGTGTAGGGTATAGAGTGTAGAGTGTAGGGTATAGAGTGTAGAGTATAGAGTATAGAGTGTAGGGTATAGATTGTAGGGTATAGAGTGTAAAGTGTAGAGTGTAGAGTATAGAGTGTAGAGTGTAGGGTATAGAGTGTAGGGTATAGAACGTAGGGTGTAGGGTATAGAGTGTAGGATATAGAGTGTAGGGTATAGAGTGTAGAGTGTAGAGTATAGAGTGTATGGTATAGAGTGTAGGGTGTAGAGTGTAGGGTATAGAGTGTAGAGTGTAGGGTATAGAGTGTAGGGTATATAGTGTATGGTATACAGTGTAGAGTGTAGGGTATAGAGTGTATATTGTAGGGTATAGAGTGTAGGGTATAGAGTGTATGGTATAGATTGTAGGGTATAGAGTGTAGAGTGTAGGGTATAGAGTGTAGGGTATAGTGTGTAGGGTATAGAGTGTAGGGTATAGGGTGTAGGTTATAGAGTGTAGGGTATAGGGTGTAGGGTATAGAGTATAGAGTGCAAGGTATAGAGTGTAGGGTATATAGTGTAGAGTATAGAGTGTAGGGTATAGAGTGTAGGGTGTAGAGTGTAGAGTGTAGGGTATAGAGTGTAGGGTATAGAGTGTAGGGTATAGAGTGTAGAGTGTAGGGTATAGAGTGTAGGGTATAGAGTGTAGAGTGTAGGGTATAGAGTGTAGAGTGTAGGGTATAGAGTGTAGGGTATAGAGTGTAGGGTATAGAGTGTAGGGTATAGAGTGTAGAGTGTAGGGTATAGAGTGTAGGGTATAGAGTGTAGGGTATATAGTGTAGGGTATAGAGTGTAGAGTGTAGGGTATAGAGTGTAGGGTATAGAGTGTATGGAATAGAGTTTAGAGTGTAGAGTGTAGGGTATAGAGTGTAGGGTATAGAGTGTATGGTATAGATTGTAGGGTATAGAGTGTGGGGTATAGAGTGTAGGGTATAGAGTGTAGGGATTAGAGTGTAGGGTATAGAGTGTAGGATATAGAGTGTATGGAATAGAGTGTAGGGTATAGAGTGAAGAGTGTAGGGTATAGAGTGTAGGGTATAGAGCGTAGGGTGTAGGGTATAGAGTGTAGGGTATAGAGTGTAGGTTATATAGTGTCTGGTATAGAGTGTAGGGTGTAGAGTGTAGGGTATAGAGTGTAGGTTATAGAGTGTAGAGTGTAGGGCATAGAGTGTATGGTATAGAGTGTAGGGTATAGAGTGTATGGTATAGAGTGTAGGGTATAGAGTGTAGGGTATAGAGTGTAGAGTGTAGGGATTAGAGTGTAGGGTATAGAGTGTAGAGTGTAGGGTATAGAGTGTAGGGTATAGAGTGTACGGTATAGAGTGTTGGGCTATAGAGTGTAGGGTATAGAGTGTAGGGTATAGAGTGTAGGGTATAGAGTGTAGGGTATTGAGTGTAGAGTGTAGGGTATAGAGTGTAGAGTTTAGGGTATAGAGTGTAGGGTATAGAGTGTAGAGTGTAGGGTATAGAGTTTAGGGTATAGAGTGTAGAGTGTAGAGTGTAGGGTATAGAGTGTAGAGTGTAGGGTATAGAGTGTAGGGTATAGAGTGTATGGTATAGAGTGTAGGGTATAGAGTGTAGGGTATAGAGTGTAGAGTGTAGGGATTAGAGTGTAGGGTATAGAGTGTATTGTATAGAGTGTAGAGTGTAGGGTATAGAGTGTAGGGTATAGAGTGTACGGTATAGAGTGTTGGTATAGAGTGTAGGGTATAGAGTGTAGAGTTTAGGGTATAGAGTGTAGGGTATAGAGTGTAGGGTTTAGAGTGTATGGTATAGAGTGTAGGGTATAGAGTGTAGAGTGTAGGGTATAGAGTGTACGGTATAGAGTGTAGGGTATAGAGTGTATGGTATAGAGTGTATGGTATAGAGTGTAGAGTGTAGGATATAGAGTGTAGGGTATAAAGTGTAGGGTATAGATTGTAGGGTATAGAGTGTAGAATGTAGGGTATAGAGTATAGGGTATAGAGTGTATGGTGTAGAGTGTAAGGTATAGAGTGTATAGTGTAGGGTATAGAGTGTAGGGTTTAGAGTGTAGGGTATTGAGTGTAGGGTATAGAGTGTAGAGTGTAGGGTATAGAGTGTATGGTATAGAGTGTAGGGTATAGAGTGTAGGGTATAGAGTGTAGGGTATAGAGTGTAGAGTGTAGGGTATAAAGTTTAGGGTATAGAGTGTATGGTGTAGAGTGTAGGGTATAGAGTGTAGGGTATAGAGTGTATGGTATAGAGTGTAGGGAATAGAGTGTAGAGTGTAGGGTATAGAGTATATGGTATAGAGTGTAGCGTATAGAGTGTAGAGTATAGAGTGTAGGGTATAGAGTGTAGGGTATAGAGTGTATGGTATAGAGTGTAGGGAATAGAATGTAGAGTGTAGGGTATAGAGTGTATGGTATAGAGTGTAGGGTATAGAGTGTAGAGGGTAGAGTGTAGGGTATAGAGTGTAGGGTATAGAGTGTAGAGTGTAGGGTATAGAGTGTAGGGTATAGAGTGTAGGGTGTAGAGTGTAGGGTATAGAGTGTAGGGTGTAGAGTGTAGGGTATAAAGTGTAGGGTATAGAGTGTAGGGTGTAGAGTGTAGGGTATAGAGTGTAGAGTGTAGGGTATAGAGTGTATTGTATAATGTGTAGGGTATAGAGTGTAGAGTGTAGGGTATAGAGTGTAGGGTATATAGTATAGAGTGTAGGGTATAGAGTGTAGGGTATAGAGTGTAGAGTGTAGGGTATAGAGTTTAGAGTGTAGGGTATAGAGTGTAGGGTATAGAGTGTATGGTATAGAGTGTAGGGTATAGATTGTAGGGTATAGAGTGTAGAGTGTAGGGATTAGAGTGTAGGGTATAGAGTGTAGGGTATAGAGTGTAGAGTGTAGGGTATAGAGTGTAGGGTATAGAGTGTACGGTATAGAGTGTTGGGCTATAGAGTGTAGGGTATAGAGTGTAGGGTATAGAGTGTAGGGTATAGAGTGTAGGGTATACAGTGTAGGGTATAAAGTGTAGAGTGTAGGGTATAGAGTGTAGGGTATAGAGTGTAGGGTATAGAGTGTAGGGTATGGAGTGTAGAGTGTAGGGTATAGAGTGTAGAGTTTAGGGTATAGAGTGTAGGGTATAGAGTGTAGGGTTTAGAGTGTATGGTATAGAGTGTAGGGTATAGAGTGTAGAGTGTAGGGTATAGAGTGTAGGGTATAGAGTGTAGGGTATAGAGTGTATGGTATAGAGTGTACGGTATAGAGTGTAGAGTGTAGGGTATAGAGTGTAGGGTATAAAGTGTAGGGTATAGATTGTAGGGTATAGAGTGTAGAATGTAGGGTATAGAGTATAGGGTATAGAGTGTATGGTGTAGAGTGTAGGGTATAGAGTGTATAGTGTAGGGTATAGAGTGTAGGGTATAGAGTGTATGGTATAGAGTGTAGGGTATAGAGTGTAGAGGGTAGAGTGTAGGGTATAGAGTGTAGGGTATAGCGTGTAGGGTATAGAGTGTAGAGTGTAGGGTATAGAGTGTAGGTATAGAGTGTAGGGTGTAGAGTGTAGGGTATAGAGTGTAGGTTATAGAGTGTAGAGTGTAGGGTATAAAGTGTAGGGTATAGAGTGTAGGGTGTAGAGTGTAGGGTATAGAATGTAGAGTGTAGGGTATAGAGTGTATGGTATAATGTGTAGGGTATAGAGTGTAGAGTGTAGGGTATAGAGTGTAGGGTATAGAGTGTAGGGTATAGAGTGTAGGGTATAGAGTGTAGGGTATAGAGTGTAGAGTGTAGGGTATAGAGTGTAGGGTATAGAGTGTATGGTATAGAGTGTAGGGTATAGAGTGTAGGGTATAGAGTGTAGAGTGTAGGGATTAGAGTGTAGGGTATAGAGTGTAGGGTATAGAGTGTAGAGTGTAGGGTATAGAGTGTAGGGTATAGAGTGTACGGTATAGAGTGTTGGGCTATAGAGTGTAGGGTATAGAGTGTAGGGTATAGAGTGTAGAGTATAGAGTGTAGGGTATACAGTGTAGGGTATAAAGTGTAGAGTGTAGGGTATAGAGTGTAGGGTATAGAGTGTAGGGTATAGAGTGTAGGGTATAGAGTGTAGAGTGTAGGGTATAGAGTGTAGGGTATAAAGTGTAGGGTATAGATTGTAGGGTATAGAGTGTAGAATGTAGGGTATAGAGTATAGGGTATAGAGTGTATGGTGTAGAGTGTAGGGTATAGAGTGTATAGTGTAGGGTATAGAGTGTAGGGTTTAGAGTGTAGGGTATTGAGTGTAGGGTATAGAGTGTAGAGTGTAGGGTATAGAGTGTATGGTATAGAGTGTAGGGTATAGAGTGTAGGGTATAGAGTGTAGGGTATAGAGTGTAGAGTGTAGGGTATGGAGTTTAGGGTATAGAGTGTATGGTATAGAGTGTAGAGTTTGGGTATAGAGTGTATAGTGTAGGGTATAGAGTGTAGGGTATAGAGTCTAGGGTATAGAGTGTATGGTATAGAGTGTAGGGAATAGAGTGTAGAGTGTAGGGTATAGAGTGTATGGTATAGAGTGTAGGGTATAGAGTGTAGAGTATAGAGTGTAGGGTATAGAGTGTAGGGTATAGAGTGTAGGGTATAGAATGTATGGTATAGAGTGTAGGGAATAGAGTGTAGAGTGTAGGGTATAGAGTGTAGAGGGTAGAGTGTAGGGTATAGAGTGTAGGGTATAGAGTGTAGGGTATAGAGTGTAGAGTGTAGGGTATAGAGTGTAGGGTATAGAGTGTAGGGTATAGAGTGTAGAGTGTAGGGATTAGAGTGTAGGGTATAGAGTGTAGGGTATAGAGTGTAGAGTGTAGGGTATAGAGTGTAGAGTATAGAGTATAGAGTGTAGGGTATAGATTGTAGGGTATAGAGTGTAAAGTGTAGAGTGTAGAGTATAGAGTGTAGAGTGTAGGGTATAGAGTGTAGGGTATAGAACGTAGGGTGTAGGGTATAGAGTGTAGGATATAGAGTGTAGGGTATAGAGTGTAGAGTGTAGAGTATAGAGTGTATGGTATAGAGTGTAGGGTGTAGAGTGTAGGGTATAGAGTGTAGAGTGTAGGGTATAGAGTGTAGGGTATATAGTGTATGGTATACAGTGTAGAGTGTAGGGTATAGAGTGTATATTGTAGGGTATAGAGTGTAGGGTATAGAGTGTATGGTATAGATTGTAGGGTATAGAGTGTAGAGTGTAGGGTATAGAGTGTAGGGTATAGTGTGTAGGGTATAGAGTGTAGGGTATAGGGTGTAGGTTATAGAGTGTAGGGTATAGGGTGTAGGGTATAGAGTATAGAGTGCAAGGTATAGAGTGTAGGGTATATAGTGTAGAGTATAGAGTGTAGGGTATAGAGTGTAGGGTGTAGAGTGTAGAGTGTAGGGTATAGAGTGTAGGGTATAGAGTGTAGGGTATAGAGTGTAGAGTGTAGGGTATAGAGTGTAGGGTATAGAGTGTAGAGTGTAGGGTATAGAGTGTAGAGTGTAGGGTATAGAGTGTAGGGTATAGAGTGTAGGGTATAGAGTGTAGGGTATAGAGTGTAGAGTGTAGGGTATAGAGTGTAGGGTATAGAGTGTAGGGTATATAGTGTAGGGTATAGAGTGTAGAGTGTAGGGTATAGAGTGTAGGGTATAGAGTGTATGGAATAGAGTTTAGAGTGTAGAGTGTAGGGTATAGAGTGTAGGGTATAGAGTGTATGGTATAGATTGTAGGGTATAGAGTGTGGGGTATAGAGTGTAGGGTATAAAGTGTAGGGATTAGAGTGTAGGGTATAGAGTGTAGGATATAGAGTGTATGGAATAGAGTGTAGGGTATAGAGTGAAGAGTGTAGGGTATAGAGTGTAGGGTATAGAGCGTAGGGTGTAGGGTATAGAGTGTAGGGTATAGAGTGTAGGTTATATAGTGTCTGGTATAGAGTGTAGGGTGTAGAGTGTAGGGTATAGAGTGTAGGTTATAGAGTGTAGAGTGTAGGGCATAGAGTGTATGGTATAGAGTGTAGGGTATAGAGTGTATGGTATAGAGTGTAGGGTATAGAGTGTAGGGTATAGAGTGTAGAGTGTAGGGATTAGAGTGTAGGGTATAGAGTGTAGAGTGTAGGGTATAGAGTGTAGGGTATAGAGTGTACGGTATAGAGTGTTGGGCTATAGAGTGTAGGGTATAGAGTGTAGGGTATAGAGTGTAGGGTATAGAGTGTAGGGTATTGAGTGTAGAGTGTAGGGTATAGAGTGTAGAGTTTAGGGTATAGAGTGTAGGGTATAGAGTCTAGGGTTTAGAGTGTATAGTATAGAGTGTAGGGTATAGAGTGTAGAGTGTAGGGTATAGAGTGTAGGGTATAGAGTGTATGGTATAGAGTGTACGGTATAGAGTGTAGAGTGTAGGGTATAGAGTGTAGGGTATAAAGTGTAGGGTATAGATTGTAGGGTATAGAGTGTAGAATGTAGGGTATAGAGTCTAGGGGATAGAGTGTATGGTGTAGAGTGTAGGGTATAGAGTGTAGAGTGTAGGGTATAGAGTGTAGGGTATAGAGTGTAGGGTATATAGTGTAGGGTATAGAGTGTAGAGTGTAGGGTATAGAGTGTAGGGTATAGAGTGTATGGAATAGAGTTTAGAGTGTAGAGTGTAGGGTATAGAGTGTAGGGTATAGAGTGTATGGTATAGATTGTAGGGTATAGAGTGTGGGGTATAGAGTGTAGGGTATAGAGTGTAGAGTGTAGGGATTAGAGTGTAGGGTATAGAGTGTAGGATATAGAGTGTATGGAATAGAGTGTAGGGTATAGAGTGAAGAGTGTAGGGTATAGAGTGTAGGGTATAGAGCGTAGGGTGTAGGGTATAGAGTGTAGGGTATAGAGTGTAGGTTATATAGTGTATGGTATAGAGTGTAGGGTGTAGAGTGTAGGGTATAGAGTGTAGGTTATAGAGTGTAGAGTGTAGGGCATAGAGTGTATGGTATAGAGTGTAGGGTATAGAGTGTATGGTATAGAGTGTAGGGTATAGAGTGTAGGGTATAGAGTGTAGAGTGTAGGGATTAGAGTGTAGGGTATAGAGTGTAGAGTGTAGGGTATAGAGTGTAGGGTATAGAGTGTACGGTATAGAGTGTTGGGCTATAGAGTGTAGGGTATAGAGTGTAGGGTATAGAGTGTAGGGTATAGAGTGTAGGGTATTGAGTGTAGAGTGTAGGGTATAGAGTGTAGAGTTTAGGGTATAGAGTGTAGGGTATAGAGTCTAGGGTTTAGAGTGTATAGTATAGAGTGTAGGGTATAGAGTGTAGAGTGTAGGGTATAGAGTGTAGGGTATAGAGTGTATGGTATAGAGTGTACGGTATAGAGTGTAGAGTGTAGGGTATAGAGTGTAGGGTATAAAGTGTAGGGTATAGATTGTAGGGTATAGAGTGTAGAATGTAGGGTATAGAGTCTAGGGGATAGAGTGTATGGTGTAGAGTGTAGGGTATAGAGTGTATAGTGTAGGGTATAGAGTGTAGGGTTTAGAGTGTAGGGTATAGTGTGTAGGGTATAGAGTGTAGAGTGTAGGGTATAGAGTGTATGGTATAGAGTGTAGGGTATAGAGTGTAAGGTATAGAGTGTAGGGTATAGAGTGTAGGGTATAGAGTGTAGAGTGTAGGGTATATTGTTTAGGGTATAGAGTGTATGGTATAGAGTGTAGAGTGTAGGGTATAGAGTGAATAGTGTAGGGTATAGAGTGTAGGGTATAGAGTGTAGGGTATAGAGTGTATGGTATAGAGTGTAGGGAATAGAGTGTAGAGTGTAGGGTATAGAGTGTATGGTATAGAGTGTAGGGTATAGAGTGTAGAGTATAGAGTGTAGGGTATAGAGTGTAGGGTATAGAGTGTAGGGTATAGAATGTATGGTATAGAGTGTAGGGAATAGAGTGTAGAGTGTAGGGTATAGAGTGTATGGTGTAGAGTGTAGGGTATAGAGTGTATAGTGTAGGGTATAGAGTGCAGGGTATAGAGTGTATGGAATAGAGTGTATGGAATATAGTGTACGGTATAGAGTGTAGAGTGTAGGGTATAGAGTGTAGGGTATAGAGCGTAGGGTGTAGGGTATAGATTGTAGGGTATAGAGTGTAGGGTATAGAGTGTATAGTGTAGGGTATAGAGTGCATGGTATAGAGTGTAGGGTGTAGAGTGTATGGTATAGAGTGTACAGTATAGAGTGTATGGTATAGAGTGTAGAGTGTAGGGTATAGAGTGTATGGTATAGAGTATAGGGTGTAGAGTGTATAGTATAGAGTGTAGGGTACAGAGTGTAGAGTGTAGGGTATAGAGTGTAGGGTATAGAGTGTACGGTATAGAGTGTATGGTATAGAGTGTACGGTATAGAGTGTATGATATAGAGTGTATGGTATATAGTGTAGGGTATAGATTGTTTGGTATTGAGTGTAAGGTATAGAGTGTAGAGAGTAGGGTATAGATTTTAGAGTGTAGAGTGTAGGGTATAGAGTGTAGGGTATAGAGTGTATGATATAGAGTGTATGGTATAGAGTGTAGGGTGTAGAGTGTAGGGTATAGAGTGTAGAGTGTGGGGTATAGAGTGTAGAGTGTAGGGTATAGAGTGTATGATATAGAGTGTAGGGTATAGAGTGTATGGTATAGATTGCAGGGTATAGAGTGTAGGATATAGAGTGTAGGGTATAGAGTGTAGAGTGTAGGGTATAGAGTGTAGGGTATAGAGTGTATGGTATAGAGTGTATGGTATAGATTGTAGGGTATAGAGTGTAGGGTATAGAGTGTAGAGTGTAGGGTATAGAGTGTAGAAAGTAGGGTATAGTGTGTAGGGTATAGAGTGTAGAGTGTAGGGTATAGAGTGTAGGGTATAGAGTGTAGATTGTATGGTATAGAGTGTAGGGTATAGAGTGTATAGTGTAGGGTATAGAGTGTAGAGTGTAGGGTATAGAGTGTAGGGTGTTGTGAGTTCTGTTTTTGGGCTCCCTCTGGTGGTTACTGATGGTACTGGGTGACTTGTCTTTCCTGGGTTTCTGGGTTCCACCTGTTCCATCAGCATATGGGAGTTTCCTATTTATCCTGGCTTTGCTGGCATTTCCTCGCCGGTTATCAATGTATCCAGTGTGTCTTGTTACCTCTGCTTCCTGCTCCTAGAACCTTCTGGTCAAGCTAAGTTTGGATTTTCCTGTTTTGGTGTTTTGCTTTATTTGGTTTTTAGTCCAGCCTGCAGATATGTGATTCTTGCTGCTGGTTGCTCTAGTGGGCTGAAATTGCTCCTCATGTACCATGAGTTGGCACATGAGTTCAAGTAATTTCAGGATGGTTTTTTTGAAGGGTTTTTCGCTGACCGCGCAGTTCACTTTTGTATCCTCTGCTATCTAGCTTTAGCGGGCCTCATTTTGCTGAAACTGTTTTCATACTGTGTATGTGCTTTCCTCTCATTTCACCGTCATTATATGTGGGGGGCTGCTATTTCTGTGGGGGATTTCTCTGGAGGCAAGAGAGGTCTGTGTTTCTTCTGATAGGGGAAGTTAGATCTTCGGCTGGAGCGAGACGTCTAGGATCATCGTAGGCACGTTCCCCGGCTACTTTTATTTGTGTGTTAGGTTCAGGGTCGCGGTCAGCTCAGGTTCCATCGCCCTAGAGCTTGTTTGTATCTGTGCTTGTCCTTTAGTGATCCCCTGCCATTGGGATCATGACAGTATAACCGGCCCACAAAGTGTTAATTGTATTGGCTGAAGTAGGAGGATAAGTAGTCTGAGGAAGTTTTTTTTTTTTTTTTTTTTTCCCCCTCAGAGTTTGCTGCCTAGCCTTATTGCAGCGTGGCTACTTCCTCCTCCTCTTAATCTTTGAATGGCTCTGATCCCAGCTGTTTATCATGGACGTCCAGAGTTTGGCTTGCAGCCTGAATAATCTTGCCACTAAGGTTCAAAATATACAGGATTTTGTTGTACATGCTCCTATGTCTGAACCTAGAATTCCTGTCCCAGAGTTTTTTTCTGGAGATAGATCTCGTTTTCTGAATTTTAGGAACAATTGCAAGTTGTTTCTTTCTTTGAAATCTCGCTCCTCTGGAGACCCTGCTCAGCAAGTCAAGATAATTATATCTTTCCTGCGGGGTGACCCTCAGGATTGGGCATTTGCATTGGCACCAGGGGACCCTGCGTTGCTTAATGCGGATGCGTTTTTTCTGGCATTAGGTTTGCTCTATGAGGAACCTAACCAAGAGATTCAGGCTGAAAAAGCTTTGTTGGCCCTCTCTCAGGGGCAAGATGAAGCAGAAATTTATTGTCAAAAATTTCGGAAGTGGTCGGTACTTACTCAGTGGAATGAGTGCGCTCTGGCTGCAAAGTTTAGAGATGGCCTTTCTGAGGCCATTAAAGATGTTATGGTGGGGTTCCCTGCGCCTGCTGGTCTGAATGAGTCTATGACTATGGCTGTTCAGATTGATCGGCGTTTACGGGAGCGCAAACCTGTGCATCATTTGGCGGTGTCGTCTGAACCGTCACCTGAGATAATGCAATGTGATAGAATTCAGTCCAGAAGTGAACGGCAAAAGTATAGGCGGAAAAAAGGGTTGTGCTTTTATTGTGGTGATTCAGCTCATGTTATATCAGCATGCTCTAAACGCACAAAAAAGATTGATAAGTCTGTTGCCATTAGTACTTTACAGTCTAAGTTCATTCTGTCTGTGACTCTGATTTGTTCATTATCATCCATTTCCGTCGATGCCTATGTGGATTCAGGCGCTGCCCTGAGTCTTATGGATTGGTCATTTGCCAATCGCTGTGGGTTTAGTCTGAAGCCTCTGGAAGTCCCTATTCCTTTGAAGGGAATTGACTCTACACCTTTGGCTATGAATAAACCTCAGTACTGGACACAAGTGACCATGCGTATGACTCCCGTTCACCAGGAGGTGATTCGCTTCCTGGTACTGTATAATTTGCATGATGTTCTAGTACTTGGTCTGCCATGGTTACAAACTCATAATCCAGTCCTTGACTGGAAATCAATGTCTGTGTTAAGCTGGGGTTGTCAGGGGGTTCATGATGATGCACCTCCGATTTCTATCGCTTCATCTACTCCTTCTGAGATTCCTGTGTTTTTGTCTGACTATCGGGATGTTTTTGAGGAGCCTAAGCTCAGTTCGCTTCCTCCTCACAGGGATTGCGATTGTGCTATAAATTTAATTCCAGGCAGTAAATTTCCTAAAGGTCGTTTGTTCAATCTGTCAGTGCCAGAGCATACTGCTATGTGGGATTATGTTAAGGAGTCCTTGGAAAAGGGACATATCCGTCCATCTTTGTCCCCTTTGGGAGCAGGTTTTTTTTTCGTGGCCAAAAAAGATGGTTCCTTGAGGCCTTGTATAGATTATCGTCTTTTGAATAAGATTACCGTAAAATATCAGTATCCTTTGCCATTGTTGACTGATTTGTTTGCTCGCATTAAGGGGGCTAAATGGTTTACTAAGATTGATCTTCGGGGTGCGTATAATCTTATACGAATAAAGCAAGGTGATGAGTGGAAAACCGCATTTAATACGCCTGAGGGCCATTTTGAGTATTTGGTAATGCCTTTTGGACTTTCTAATGCTCCTTCAGTCTTCCAGTCCTTTATGCACGATATTTTCCGTGAATATCTGGATAAATTTATGATTGTGTATTTGGATGATATTTTGGTTTTTTCTGATGACTGGGAGTCTCATGTTCAGCAGGTCAGGAAGGTGTTTCAGGTCCTGCGGGCCAATTCCTTGTTTGTAAAAGGCTCAAAGTGTCTCTTTGGAGTCCAGAAGATTTCTTTCTTGGGGTATATTTTTTCCCCTTCTACTATTGAGATGGATCCCGTCAAGGTTCAGGCTATTTGTGACTGGACGCAGCCTACATCTCTTAAGAGTCTACAGAAGTTCTTGGGCTTTGCTAATTTCTATCGTCGTTTTATAACTAATTTTTCTAGTGTTGTTAAGCCTTTGACGGATTTGACTAAGAAGGGTGCTGATGTTGCTAATTGGTCTCCTGCGGCTGTGGAGGCCTTTCAGGAACTTAAGCGCCGGTTTTCTTCTGCTCCTGTGTTGCGTCAGCCAGATGTTTCGCTCCCTTTTCAGGTTGAGGTTGATGCTTCCGAGATTGGAGCGGGGGCGGTTTTGTCACAGAGAAGCTCCGATGGCTCAGTGATGAAGCCATGCGTGTTTTTTTCTAGAAAGTTTTCGCCGGCTGAGCAGAATTATGATGTTGGTAATCGGGAACTTTTGGCCATGAAGTGGGCATTTGAGGAGTGGCGTCATTGGCTAGAGGGTGCTAGACATCGTGTGGTGGTCTTGACTGATCACAAAAATTTGATTTACCTTGAGTCTGCCAGGCGTCTGAATCCTAGACAGGCTCGTTGGTCACTGTTTTTCTCTCGTTTCAATTTTGTGGTTTCATACCTGCCAGGTTCAAAGAATGTGAAGGCGGATGCTCTTTCTAGGAGTTTTGTGCCTGACTCCCTTGGAAATTCTGAGCCCTCTGGTATCCTTAGGGATGGGGTGATTTTGTCTGCTGTCTCCCCAGACTTGCGACGTGCTTTGCAGGAGTTTCAGGCGGGTAAACCTGATCGTTGTCCGCCTGAGAGACTGTTTGTTCCGGATAATTGGACCAGTAGAGTCATCTCCGAGGTCCATTCTTCTGCGTTGGCAGGTCATCCTGGAATATTTGGTACTAGAGACTTGGTGGCCAGGTCTTTTTGGTGGCCTTCCTTGTCGAGGGATGTGCGTTCTTTTGTGCAGTCTTGTGAGGTTTGTGCTCGGGCTAAGCCTTGCTGTTCTCGGGCCAGTGGATTGTTGTCACCTTTGCCTATCCCGAAGAGGCCTTGGACGCACATTTCCATGGACTTTATTTCGGATCTCCCTGTCTCTCAAAAAATGTCCGTCATCTGGGTTGTGTGTGATCGCTTTTCTAAAATGGTTCATCTGGTACCCTTGCCTAAGTTGCCTTCCTTCTCTGAGTTCAGACCTTGGAAACTTATTTAAGGTGTTTTGTTTCCGCTGATCAGGATGACTGGGTTACCTTTTTGCCGTTGGCCGAGTTTGCCCTTAATAATCGGGCTAGTTCTGCTACCTTGGTTTCTCCTTTCTTTTGTAATTCGGGGTTTCATCCTCGTTTTTCCTCTGGTCAGGTGGAACCTTCTGATTGTCCTGGAGTGGACATGGTGGTGGATAGGTTGCATCGGATTTGGAGTCATGTGGTGGACAATTTGAAGTTGTCCCAGGAGAAGGCTCAGCAGTTTGCTAATCGCCGTCGCCGCGTGGGTCCTCGACTTCTTGTTGGTGACTTGGTGTGGTTGTCTTCTCGTTTTGTTCCTATGAAGGTCTCTTCTCCTAAGTTCAAGCCTCGGTTCATCGGTCCCTATAGGATCTTGGAAATTCTTAACCCTGTGTCGTTTCGTTTGGATCTCCCGGCATCGTTTGCTATTCATAATGTGTTTCATCGGTCGTTGTTGCGGAAGTATGAGGTACCTGTTGTTCCTTCGCTTGAGCCTCCTGCTCCAGTGCTGGTGGAGGGAGAATTGGAGTATGTTGTGGAGAAGATCTTGGATTCTCGTGTTTCCAGACGGAAACTCCAGTATTTAGTAACATAGTAACATAGTAACATAGTTAGTAAGGCCGAAAAAAGACATTTGTCCATCCAGTTCAGCCTATATTCCATCATAATAAATACCCAGATCTACGTCCTTCTACAGAACCTAATAATTGTATGATACAATATTGTTCTGCTCCAGGAAGACATCCAGGCCTCTCTTGAACCCCTCGACTGAGTTCGCCATCACCACCTCCTCAGGCAAGCAATTCCAGATTCTCACTGCCCTAACAGTAAAGAATCCTCTTCTATGTTGGTCAAGTGGAAGGGTTATGGTCAGGAGGATAATTCTTGGGTGGTTGCCTCGGATGTTCATGCTGATGATTTGGTTCGCGCTTTTCATAGGGCTCATCCTGGTCGCCCTGGTGGTTCTCGTGAGGGTTCGGTGACCCCTCCTCAAGGGGGGGGTACTGTTGTGAGTTCTGTTTTTGGGCTCCCTCTGGTGGTTACTGATGGTACTGGGTGACTTGTCTTTCCTGGGTTTCTGGGTTCCACCTGTTCCATCAGCATATGGGAGTTTCCTATTTAGCCTGGCTTTGCTGGCATTTCCTCGCCGGTTATCAATGTATCCAGTGTGTCTTGTTACCTCTGCTCCCTGCTCCTAGAACCTTCTGGTCAAGCTAAGTTTGGATTTTCCTGTTTTGGTGTTTTGCTTTATTTGGTTTTTAGTCCAGCCTGCAGATATGTGATTCTTGCTGCTGGTTGCTCTAGTGGGCTGAAATTGCTCCTCATGTACCATGAGTTGGCACATGAGTTCAAGTAATTTCAGGATGGTTTTTTTGAAGGGTTTTTCGCTGACCGCGCAGTTCACTTTTGTATCCTCTGCTATCTAGCTTTAGCGGGCCTCATTTTGCTGAAACTGTTTTCATACTGCGTATGTGCTTTCCTCTCATTTCACCGTCATTATATGTGGGGGGCTGCTATTTCTGTGGGGGATTTCTCTGGAGGCAAGAGAGGTCTGTGTTTCTTCTGATAGGGGAAGTTAGATCTTCGGCTGGAGCGAGACGTCTAGGATCATCGTAGGCACGTTCCCCGGCTACTTTTATTTGTGTGTTAGGTTCAGGGTCGCGGTCAGCTCAGGTTCCATCGCCCTAGAGCTTGTTTGTATCTGTGCTTGTCCTTTAGTGATCCCCTGCCATTGGGATCATGACAGTAGGGTATAGAGTGTTGGGATATAGAGTGTAGGGTATAGAGTGTAGGGTATAGAGTGTAGGGTATAGATTGTAGGGTATAGGGTATAGAGTGTAGGGTATAGAGTATATAGTGTAGGGTATAGTGTGTAGGGTATAGAGTGTAGAGTGTAGGGTATAGAGTGTAGGGTATAGAGTGTAGGGTATAAAGTGTAGAGTGTAGGGTATAAAGTGTAGGGTATAGAATGTAGGGTATAGAGTGTAGGGTATAGAGTGTAGAGTGTAGGATATAGAGTGTAGAGTATAGAGTGTAGAGTGTAGGGTATAGAGTGTAGAGTGTAGGGTATAGAGTGTAGGGTATAGAGTGTATGGTATAGAGTGTAGGGTATAGAGTGTAGGGTAAAGAGTGTAGAGTGTAGGGATTAGAGTGTAGGGTATAGAGTGTAGGGTATAGAGTGTAGAGTGTAGGGTATAGAGTGTAGGGTATAGAGTGTACGGTATAGAGTGTTGGGCTATAGAGTGTAGGGTATAGAGTGTAGGGTATAGAGTGTAGGGTATAGAGTGTAGGGTATACAGTGTAGGGTATAAAGTGTAAAGTGTAGGGTATAGAGTGTAGGGTATAGAGTGTAGGGTATAGAGTGTAGGGTATAGAGTGTAGGGTACTGAGTGTAGAGTGTAGAGTGTAGGGTATAGAGTGTAGAGTTTAGGGTATAGAGTGTAGGGTATAGAGTGTAGGGTTTAGAGTGTATGGTATAGAGTGTAGGGTATAGAGTGTAGAGTGTAGGGTATAGAGTGTAGGGTATAGAGTGTAGGGTATAGAGTGTATGGTATAGAGTGTACGGTATAGAGTGTAGAGTGTAGGGTATAGAGTGTAGGGTATAAAGTGTAGGGTATAGATTGTAGGGTATAGAGTGTAGAGTGTAGGGTATAGAGTGTATGGTATAGAGTGTAGGGTATAGAGTGTATAGTGTAGGGCATAGAGTGCAGGGTTTAGAGTGTAGGGTATAGAGTGTAGGGTATAGAGTGTAGAGTGTAGGGTATAGAGTGTATGGTATAGAGTGTAGGGTATAGAGTGTAGGGTATAGAGTGTAGGGTATAGAGTGTAGAGTGTAGGGTATAGAGTTTAGGGTATAGAGTGTATGGTATAGAGTGTAGAGTGTAGGGTATAGAGTGTATAGTGTAGGGTATAGAGTGTAGGGTATAGAGTGTAGGGTATAGAGCGTATGGTATAGAGTGTAGGGAATAGAGTGTAGAGTGTAGGGTATAGAGTGTATGGTATAGAGTGTAGGGTATAGAGTGTATAGTGTAGGGTATAGAGTGCAGGGTATAGAGTGTATGGAATAGAGTGTATGGAATATAGTGTACGGTATAGAGTGTAGAGTGTAGGGTATAGAGTGTAGGGTATAGAGCGTAGGGTTTAGGGTATAGATTGTAGGGTATAGAATGTAGGGTATAGAGTGTAGAGTGTAGGGTATAGAGTGCATGATATAGAGTGTAGGGTGTAGAGTGTATGGTATAGAGTGTACAGTATAGAGTGTATGGTATAGAGTGTAGAGTGTAGGGTATAGAGTGTATGGTATAGAGTGTAGGGTGTAGAGTGTATAGTATAGAGTGTAGGGTACAGAGTGTAGAGTGTAGGGTATAGAGTGTAGGGTATAGAGTGTAGGGTATAGACTGTAGGGTATATATTGTAGGGTATAGAGTGTAGAGTGTAGGGTATAGAGTGTAGGGTATAGAGTGTATGGTGTAGAGTGTAGGGTATAGAGTGTATAGTGTAGGGTATAGAGTGTAGGGTATAGAGTCTAGGGTATAGAGTGTATGGTATAGAGTGTACAGTATAGAGTGTATGGTATAGAGTGTAGAGTGTAGGGTATAGACTGTAGTGTGTAGAGTGTATGGTATAGTGTGTAGGGTACAGAGTGTAGAGTGTAGGTTATAGAGTGTAGGGTATAGAGTGTAGGGTATAGAGTGTACGGTATAGAGTGTATGATATAGAGTGTATGGTATATAGTGTAGGGTATAGAGTGTTTGGTATAGAGTGTAAGGTATAGAGTGTAGAGAGTAGGGTATAGATTTTAGAGTGTAGAGTGTAGGGTATAGAGTGTAGGGTATAGAGTGTATGGAATAGAGTGTATGGTATAGAGTGTAGGGTGTAGAGTGTAGGGTATAGAGTGTAGAGTGTGGTTTATAGAGTGTAGAGTGTAGGGTATAGAGTGTATGGTATAGATTGCAGGGTATAGAGTGTAGGGTATATAGTGTAGGGTATAGAGTATAGAGTGTAGGGTATAGAGTGTAGGGTATAGAGTGTAGAGTGTAGAGTGTTGGGCTATAGAGTGTTGGGTATAGAGTGTAGGGTATAGAGTGTAGGGTATAGAGTGTAGGGTATACAGTGTAGGGTATAAGGTGTAGAGTGTAGGGTATAGAGTGTAGGGTATAGAGTGTAGGGTATAGAGTGTAGGGTATGGAGTGTAGAGTTTAGGGTATAGAGTGTAGGGTATAGAGTGTAGAGTGTAGGGTATAGAGTGTATGATATAGAGTGTAGGGTATAGAGTGTATGGAATAGAGTGTATGGTATAGAGTGTAGGGTGTAGAGTCTAGGGTATAGAGTGTAGAGTGTAGGGTATAGAGTGTATGGTATAATGTGTAGGGTATAGAGTGTAGAGTGTAGGGTATAGAGTGTAGGGTATAGAGTATAGAGTGTAGGGTATAGAGTGTAGAGTGTAGGGTATAGAGTGTAGAGTGTAGGGTATAGAGTGTAGGGTATAGAGTGTATGGTATAGAGTGTAGGGTATAGAGTGTAGGGTATAGAGTGTAGAGTGTAGGGATTAGAGTGTAGGGTATAGAGTGTAGAGTGTAGGGTATAGAGTGTAGGGTATAGAGTGTACGGTATAGAGTGTTGGGCTATAGAGTGTAGGGTATAGAGTGTAGGGTATAGAGTGAAGGGTATACAGTGTAGGGTATAAAGTGTAGAGTGTAGGGTATAGAGTGTAGGGTATAGAGTGTAGGGTATAGAGTGTAGGGTATTGAGTGTAGAGTGTAGAGTGTAGGGTATAGAGTGTAGAGTTTAGGGTATAGAGTGTAGGGTATAGAGTCTAGGGTTTAGAGTGTATGGTATAGAGTGTAGAGTGTAGGGTATAGAGTGTAGGGTATAGAGTGTAGGGTATAGAGTGTATGGTATAGAGTGTACGGTATAGAGTGTAGAGTGTAGGGTATAGAGTGTAGGGTATAAAGTGTAGGGTATAGATTGTAGGGTATAGAGTGTAGAATGTAGGGTATAGAGTCTAGGGGATAGAGTGTATGGTGTAGAGTGTAGGGTATAGAGTGTATAGTGTAGGGTATAGAGTGTAGGGTTTAGAGTGTAGGGTATAGAGTGTAGGGTATAGAGTGTAGAGTGTAGGGTATAGAGTGTATGGTATAGAGTGTAGGGTATAGAGTGTAGGGTATAGAGTGTAGGGTATAGAGTGTAGAGTGTAGGGTATAGAGTTTAGGGTATAGAGTGTATGGTATAGAGTGTAGAGTGTAGGGTATAGAGTGTAGAGTATAGAGTGTAGGGTATAGAGTGTAGGGTATAGAGTGTATGGTATAGAATGTAGGGAATATAGTGTAGAGTGTAGGGTATAGAGTGTATGGTATAGAGTGTAGGGTATAGAGTGTAGAGTATAGAGTGTAGGGTATAGAGTGTAGGGTATAGAGTGTAGGGTATAGAATGTATGGTATAGAGTGTAGGGAATAGAGTGTAGAGTGTAGGGTATAGAGTGTATGGTGTAGGGTATAGAGTGTAGGGTTTAGAGTGTAGGGTATAGAGTGTAGAATGTAGGGTATAGAGTCTAGGGGATAGAGTGTATGGTGTAGAGTGTAGGGTATAGAGTGTATAGTGTAGGGTATAGAGTGTAGGGTTTAGAGTGTAGGGTATAGAGTGTAGGGTATAGAGTGTAGAGTGTAGGGTATAGAGTGTATGGTATAGAGTGTAGGGTATAGAGTGTAGGGTATAGAGTGTAGAGTGTAGGGTATAGAGTTTAGGGTATAGAGTGTATGGTATAGAGTGTAGAGTGTAGGGTATAGAGTGAATAGTGTAGGGTATAGAGTGTAGGGTATAGAGTGTAGGGTATAGAGTGTATGCTATAGAGTGTAGGGAATAGAGTGTAGAGTGTAGGGTATAGAGTGTATGGTATAGAGTGTAGGGTATAGAGTGTAGAGTATAGAGTGTAGGGTATAGAGTGTAGGGTATAGAGTGTAGGGTATAGAATGTATGGTATAGAGTGTAGGGAATAGAGTGTAGAGTGTAGGGTATAGAGTGTATGGTGTAGAGTGTAGGGTATAGAGTGTATAGTGTAGGGTATAGAGTGCAGGGTATAGAGTGTATGGAATAGAGTGTATGGAATATAGTGTACGGTATAGAGTGTAGAGTGTAGGGTATAGAGTGTAGGGTATAGAGCGTAGGGTGTAGGGTATAGATTGTAGGGTATAGAGTGTAGGGTATAGAGTGTAGAGTGTAGGGTATAGAGTGCATGGTATAGAGTGTAGGGTGTAGAGTGTATGGTATAGAGTGTACAGTATAGAGTGTATGGTATAGAGTGTAGGGTGTAGAGTGTATAGTATAGAGTGTAGGGTACAGAGTGTAGAGTGTAGAGTATAGAGTGTAGGGTATAGAGTGTATGGTATAGAGTGTACGGTATAGAGTGTATGATATAGAGTGTATGGTATATAGTGTAGGGTATAATGTGTTTGGTATAGAGTGTAAGGTATAGAGTGTAGAGAGTAGGGTATAGATTTTAGAGTGTAGAGTGTAGGGTATAGAGTGTAGGGTATAGAGTGTATGGAATAGAGTGTATGGTATAGAGTGTAGGGTGTAGAGTGTAGGGTATAGAGTGTAGAGTGTGGGGTATAGAGTGTAGAGTGTAGGGTATAGAGTGTATGATATAGAGTGTAGGGTATAGAGTGTATGGTATAGATTGCAGGGTATAGAGTGTAGGATATAGAGTGTAGGGTATAGAGTGTAGAGTGTAGGGTATAGAGTGTAGGGTATAGAGTGTATGGTATAGAGTGTATGGTATAGATTGTAGGGTATAGAGTGTAGGGTATAGAGTGTAGAGTGTAGGGTATAGAGTGTAGGGTATAGAGTGTAGATTGTATGGTATAGAGTGTAGGGTATAGAGTGTATAGTGTAGGGTATAGAGTGTAGAGTGTAGGGTATAGAGTGTAGGGTATAGAGTGTAGGGTATAGAGTGTAGGGTATAGAGTGTAGGGTATAGATTGTAGGGTATAGAGTATAGGGTGTAGAGTGTAGGGTATAGAGTATATAGTGTAGGGTATAGTGTGTAGGGTATAGAGTGTAGAGTGTAGGGTATAGAGTGTAGGGTATAGAGTGTAGGGTATAGAGTGTAGGGTATAAAGTGTAGAGTGTAGGGTATAGAGTGTGGGGTATAGAGTGTAGAGTGTAGGATATAGAGTGTAGAGTATAGAGTGTAGAGTGTAGGGTATAGAGTGTAGAGTGTAGGGTATAGAGTGTAGGGTATAGAGTGTATGGTATAGAGTGTAGGGTATAGAGTGTAGGGTAAAGAGTGTAGAGTGTAGGGATTAGAGTGTAGGGTATAGAGTGTAGGGTATAGAGTGTAGAGTGTAGGGTATAGAGTGTAGGGTATAGAGTGTACGGTATAGATTGTTGGGCTATAGAGTGTAGGGTATAGAGTGTAGGGTATAGAGTGTAGGGTATAGAGTGTAGGGTATACAGTGTAGGGTATAAAGTGTAGAGTGTAGGGTATAGAGTGTAGGGTATAGAGTGTAGGGTATAGAGTGTAGGGTATTGAGTGTAGAGTGTAGAGTGTAGGGTATAGAGTGTAGAGTTTAGGGTATAGAGTGTAGGGTATAGAGTGTAGGGTTTAGAGTGTATGGTATAGAGTGTAGGGTATAGAGTGTAGAGTGTAGGGTATAGAGTGTAGGGTATAGAGTGTAGGGTATAGAGTGTATGGTATAGAGTGTACGGTATAGAGTGTAGAGTGTAGGGTATAGAGTGTAGGGTATAAAGTGTAGGGTATAGATTGTAGGGTATAGAGTGTAGAATGTAGGGTATAGGGTATAGAGTGTATGGTGTAGAATGTAGGTTATAGAGTGTATAGTGTAGGGTATAGAGTGTAGGGTTTAGAGTGTAGGGTATAGAGTGTAGGGTATAGAGTGTAGAGTGTAGGGTATAGAGTGTATGGTATAGAGTGTAGGGTATAGAGTGTAGGGTATAGAGTGTAGGGTATAGAGTGTAGGGTATTGAGTGTAGAGTGTAGGGTATAGAGTTTAGGGTATAGAGTGTATGGTACAGAGTGTAGATTGTAGGGTATAGAGTGTATAGTGTAGGGTATAGAGTGTAGGGTATAGAGTGTAGGGTATAGAGCGTATGGTATAGAGTGTAGGGAATAGAGTGTAGAGTGCAGGGTATAGAGTGTATGGAATAGAGTGTATGGAAGTTAGTGTACGGTATAGAGTGTAGAGTGTAGGGTATAGAGTGTAGGGTATTGAGCGTAGGGTGTAGGGTATAGATTGTAGGGTATAGAGTGTAGGGTATAGAGTGTAGAGTGTAGGGTATAGAGTGCATGATATAGAGTGTAGGGTGTAGAGTGTATGGTATAGAGTGTACAGTATAGAGTGTATGGTATAGAGTGTAGAGTGTAGGGTATAGAGTGTATGGTATAGAGTGTAGAGTGTAGGGTATAAAGTGTAGGGTATAGAGTGTAGGGTGTAGAGTGTAGGGTATAGAGTGTAGAGTGTAGGGTATAGAGTGTATGGTATAATGTGTAGGGCATAGAGTGTAGGGTGTAGAGTGTAGGGTACAGAGTGTAGGGTATAGAGTGTAGGGTATAGAGTGTATAGTGTAGGGTATATAGTGTAGGGTATAGAGTATAGAGTGTAGGGTATAGAGTGTAGGGTATAGAGTGTAGAGTGTAGAGTGTAGGGTATAGAGTGTAGAGTGTAGGGTATAGAGTGTAGGGTGTAGAGTGTAGGGTATAGAGTGTAGGGTATAGAGTGTAGAGTGTAGGGTATAAAGTGTAGGGTGTAGAGTGTAGGGTGTAGAGTGTAGGGTATAGAGTGTAGAGTGTAGGGTATAGAGTGTATGGTATAATGTGTAGGGTATAGAGTGTAGGGTGTAGAGTGTAGGGTACAGAGTGTAGGGTATAGAGTGTAGGGTATAGAGTGTAGAGTGTAGGTTATATAGTGTAGGGTATAGAGTATAGAGTGTAGGGTATAGAGTGTAGGGTATAGAGTGTAGAGTGTAGGGTATAGAGTGTAGAGTGTAGGGTATAGAGTGTAGGGTATAGAGTGTATGGTATAGAGTAGGGTATAGAGTGTAGGGTATAGAGTGTAGAGTGTAGGGTATAGAGTGTAGAGTGTAAGGTATAGAGTGTAGGGTATAAAGAGTAGAGTGTAGGGTATAGAGTGTAGAGTGTAGGGTATGGAGTGTAGGGTATAGAGTGTATAGTGTAGGGTATAGAGTGCAGGGTATAGAGTGTATGGAATAGAGTGTATGGAATATAGTGTACGGTATAGAGTGTAGAGAGTAGGGTATAGAGTGTAGGGTATAGAGCGTAGGGTGTAGGGTATAGATTGTAGGGTATAGAGTGTAGGGTATAGAGTGTAGAGTGTAGGGTATAAAGTGCATGGTATAGAGTGTAGGGTGTAGAGTGTATGGTATAGAGTGTACAGTATAGAGTGTATGGTATAGAGTGTAGAGTGTAGGGTATAGAGTGTATGGTATAGAGTGTAGGGTGTAGAGTGTATAGTATAGAGTGTAGGGTACAGAGTGTAGAGTGTAGGGTATAGAGTGTAGGGTATAGAGTGTAGGGTATAGAGTGTATGGTATAGAGTGTACGGTATAGAGTGTATGATATATAGTGTATGGTATATAGTGTAGGGTATAGAGTGTTTGGTATAGAGTGTAAGGTATAGAGTGTAGAGAGTAGGGTATAGATTTTAGAGTGTAGAGTGTAGGGTATAGAGTGTAGGGTATAGAGTGTATGGAATAGAGTGTATAATATAGAGTGTAGGGTGTAGAGTGTAGGGTGTAGAGTGTGGGGTATAGAGTGTAGAGTGTAGGGTATAGAGTGTATGATATAGAGTGTAGGGTATAGAGTGTATGGTATAGATTGCAGGGTATAGAGTGTAGGGTGTAGAGTGTAGGGTATAGAGTGTAGGGTATAGAGTGTATGGTATAGAGTTTATGGTATAGATTGTAGGGTATAGAGTGTAGGGTATAGAGTGTAGAGTGTAGGGTATAGAGTGTAGAAAGTAGGGTATAGTGTGTAGGGTATGAAGTGTAGAGTGTAGGGTATAGAGTGTAGGGTATAGAGTGTAGATTGTATGGTATAGAGTGTAGGGTATAGAGTGTATAGTGTAGGGTGTAGAGTGTAGGGTATAGAGTGTAGGGTATAGAGTGTTGGGATATAGAGTGTAGGGTATAGAGTGTAGGGTATAGAGTGTAAGGTATAGATTGTAGGGTATAGAGTGTAGGGTATAGAGTGTAGGGTATAGAGTATATAGTGTAGGGTATAAAGTGTAGGGTATAGAGTGTAGAGTGTAGGGTATAGAGTGTAGGGTATAGAGTGTAGGGTATAAAGTGTAGAGTGTAGGGTATAGAGTGTAGGGTATAGAGTGTAGGGTATAGAGTGTAGGGTATATAGTGTAGAGTGTAGGGTGTAGAGTGTAGGGTATAGAGTGTAAGATATAGAGTGTAGGGTATAGAGTGTATGTTATAGAGTGTAGGGTATAGAGTGTAGAGTGTAGGGTATAGAGTGTAGGGTATAGAGTGTAGGGTATAGAGTGTAGGGTATAGAGTGTAGGGTATAAAGTGTAGAGTGTAGGGTATAGAGTGTAGGGTTTAGAGTGTATGTTATAGAGTGTAGGGTATAGAGTGTAGAGTGTAGGATATAGAGTGTAGAGTGTAGGGTATAAAGTGTAGGGTATATAGTGTATGGTATAGAGTGTAGGGTATAGAGTGTAGGGTATAGAGTGTAGGGTATAGAGTGTAGGGTATTGAGTGTAGAGTGTAGGGTATAGAGTTTAGGGTATAGAGTGTATGGTACAGAGTGTAGATTGTAGGGTATAGAGTGTATAGTGTAGGGTATAGAGTGTAGGGTATAGAGTGTAGGGTATAGAGCGTATGGTATAGAGTGTAGGGAATAGAGTGTAGAGTGCAGGGTATAGAGTGTATGGAATAGAGTGTATGGAAGTTAGTGTACGGTATAGAGTGTAGAGTGTAGGGTATAGAGTGTAGGGTATTGAGCGTAGGGTGTAGGGTATAGATTGTAGGGTATAGAGTGTAGGGTATAGAGTGTAGAGTGTAGGGTATAGAGTGCATGATATAGAGTGTAGGGTGTAGGGTGTATGGTATAGAGTGTACAGTATAGAGTGTATGGTATAGAGTGTATGGTATAGAGTGTAGAGTGTAGGGTATAAAGTGTAGGGTATAGAGTGTAGGGTGTAGAGTGTAGGGTATAAAGTGTAGAGTGTAGGGTATAGAGTGTATGGTATAATGTGTAGGGCATAGAGTGTAGGGTGTAGAGTGTAGGGTACAGAGTGTAGGGTATAGAGTGTAGGGTATAGAGTGTATAGTGTAGGGTATATAGTGTAGGGTATAGAGTATAGAGTGTAGGGTATAGAGTGTAGGGTATAGAGTGTAGAGTGTAGAGTGTAGGGTGTAGAGTGTAGAGTGTAGGGTATAGAGTGTAGGGTGTAGAGTGTAGGGTATAGAGTGTAGGGTATAGAGTGTAGAGTGTAGGGTATAAAGTGTAGGGTATAGAGTGTAGGGTGTAGAGTGTAGGGTATAGAGTGTAGAGTGTAGGGTATAGAGTGTATGGTATAATGTGTAGGGTATAGAGTGTAGGGTGTAGAGTGTAGGGTACAGAGTGTAGGGTATAGAGTGTAGGGTATAGAGTGTAGAGTGTAGGGTATATAGTGTAGGGTATAGAGTATAGAGTGTAGGGTATAGAGTGTAGGGTATAGAGTGTAGAGTGTAGGGTATAGAGTGTAGAGTGTAGGGTATACAGTGTAGGGTATAGAGTGTATGGTATAGAGTAGGGTATAGAGTGTAGGGTATAGAGTGTAGAGTGTAGGGTATAGAGTGTAGAGTGTAAGGTATAGAGTGTAGGGTATAAAGAGTAGAGTGTAGGGTATAGAGTGTAGAGTGTAGGGTATGGAGTGTATGGTATAGAGTGTAGGGTATAGAGTGTAGAGTATAGAGTGTTGGGTATAGAGTGTAGAGTGTAGGGTATAGAGTGTAGGGTATATAGTGTAGGGTATAGAGTGTATGGTATACAGTGTAGAGTGTAGGGATTAGAGTGTAGGGTATAGAGTGTAGGGTGTAGAGTGTAGGGTATAGAGTGTAGGGTATAGAGTGTATGGTATAGAGTGTAGGGTATAGAGTGTTGGGTATAGATTGTAGGGTATAGAATGTAGAGTGTAGTGTATAGAGTATAGGGTATAGAGTGTATGGTGTAGAGTGTAGGGTATAGAGTGTATAGTGTAGGGTATAGAGTGCAGGGTATAGAGTGTATGGAATAGAGTGTATGGAATATAGTGTACGGTATAGAGTGTAGAGAGTAGGGTATAGAGTGTAGGGTATAGAGCGTAGGGTGTAGGGTATAGATTGTAGGGTATAGAGTGTAGGGTATAGAGTGTAGAGTGTAGGGTATAAAGTGCATGGTATAGAGTGTAGGGTGTAGAGTGTATGGTATAGAGTGTACAGTATAGAGTGTATGGTATAGAGTGTAGAGTGTAGGGTATAGAGTGTATGGTATAGAGTGTAGGGTGTAGAGTGTATAGTATAGAGTGTAGGGTACAGAGTGTAGAGTGTAGGGTATAGAGTGTAGGGTATAGAGTGTAGGGTATAGAGTGTATGGTATAGAGTGTACGGTATAGAGTGTATGATATATAGTGTATGGTATATAGTGTAGGGTATAGAGTGTTTGGTATAGAGTGTAAGGTATAGAGTGTGGAGAGTAGGGTATAGATTTTAGAGTGTAGAGTGTAGGGTATAGAGTGTAGGGTATAGAGTGTATGGAATAGAGTGTATAATATAGAGTGTAGGGTGTAGAGTGTAGGGTGTAGAGTGTGGGGTATAGAGTGTAGAGTGTAGGGTATAGAGTGTATGATATAGAGTGTAGGGTATAGAGTGTATGGTATAGATTGCAGGGTATAGAGTGTAGGGTGTAGAGTGTAGGGTATAGAGTGTAGGGTATAGAGTGTATGGTATAGAGTGTATGGTATAGATTGTAGGGTATAGAGTGTAGGGTATAGAGTGTAGAGTGTAGGGTATAGAGTGTAGAAAGTAGGGTATAGTGTGTAGGGTATGAAGTGTAGAGTGTAGGGTATAGAGTGTAGGGTATAGAGTGTAGATTGTATGGTATAGAGTGTAGGGTATAGAGTGTATAGTGTAGGGTGTAGAGTGTAGGGTATAGAGTGTAGGGTATAGAGTGTTGGGATATAGAGTGTAGGGTATAGGGTGTAGGGTATAGAGTGTAGGGTATAGATTGTAGGGTATAGAGTGTAGGGTATAGAGTGTAGGGTATAGAGTATATAGTGTAGGGTATAAAGTGTAGGGTATAGAGTGTAGAGTGTAGGGTATAGAGTGTAGGGTATAGAGTGTAGGGTATAAAGTGTAGAGTGTAGGGTATAGAGTGTAGGGTATAGAGTGTAGGGTATAGAGTGTAGGGTATAGAGTGTAGAGTGTAGGGTGTAGAGTGTAGGGTATAGAGTGTAAGATATAGAGTGTAGGGTATAGAGTGTATGTTATAGAGTGTAGGGTATAGAGTGTAGAGTGTAGGGTATAGAGTGTAGGGTATAGAGTGTAGGGCATAGAGTGTAGGGTATAGAGTGTAGGGTGTAGGGTATAGAGTGTAGGGTTTAGAGTGTATGTTATAGAGTGTAGGGTATAGAGTGTAGAGTGTAGGATATAGAGTGTAGAGTGTAGGGTATAAAGTGTAGGGTATATAGTGTATGGTATAGAGTGTAGGGTATAGAGTGTAGGGTATAGAGTGTATGGTATAGAGTGTAGAGTGTAGGGTATAGAGTGTAGAAAGTAGGGTATAGTGTGTAGGGTATAGAGTGTAGAGTGTAGGGTATAGAGTGTAGGGTATAGAGTGTAGATTGTATGGTATAGAGTGTAGGGTATAGAGTGTATAGTGTAGGGTATAGAGTGTAGAGTGTAGGGTATAGAGTGTAGGGTATAGAGTGTAGGGTATAGAGTGTAGGGTATAGAGTGTTGGGATATAGAGTGTAGGGTATAGAGTGTCGGGTATAGAGTGTAGGGTATAGATTGTAGGGTATAGAGTGTAGGGTATAGAGTATATAGTATAGGGTATAGAGTGTAGGGTATAGAGAGTAGAGTGTAGGGTATAGAGTGTAGGGTATAGAGTGTAGGGTATAGAGTGTAGGGTATATAGTGTAGAGTGTAGGGTATAGAGTGTAGGGTATAGAGTGTAGAGTGTAGGGTGGAGAGTGGAGAGTGTAGGGTATAGAGTGTAAGGTATAGAGTGTAGGGTATAGAGTGTATGTTATAGAGTGTAGGGTGTAGAGTGTAGGGTATAGAGTGTAGAAAGTAGGGTATAGTGTGTAGGGTATAGAGTGTAGGGTATAGAGTGTATGGTATAGAGTGTAGAGTGTAGGGTATAGAGTGTAGAAAGTAGGGTATAGTGTGTAGGGTATAGAGTGTAGAGTGTAGGGTATAGAGTGTAGGGTATAGAGTGTAGATTGTATGGTATAGAGTGTAGGGTATAGAGTGTATAGTGTAGGGTATAGAGTGTAGAGTGTAGGGTATAGAGTGTAGGGTATAGAGTGTTGGGATATAGAGTGTAGGGTATAGAGTGTAGGGTATAGAGTGTAGTGTATAGATTTTAGGGTATAGAGTGTAGGGTATAGAGTGTAGGGTATAGAGTATATAGTGTAGGGTATAGAGTGTAGGGTATAGAGTGTAGAGTTTAGGGTATAGAGTGTAGGGTATAGAGTGTAGGGTATAGAGTGTAGGGTATAAAGTGTAGAGTGTAGGGTATAGAGTGTAGGGTATAGAGTGTAGGGTGTAGAGTGGAGAGTGTAAGGTATAGAGTGTAAGGTATAGAGTGTAGGGTATAGAGTGTATGTTATAGAGTGTAGGGTATAGAGTGTAGAGTGTAGGGTATAGAGTGTAGGGTATAGAGTGTAGGGTATAGAGTGTAGGGTATAAAGTGTAGAGTGTAGGGTATAGAGTGTAGGGTATAGAGTGTAGAGTGTAGGATATAGGGTGTAGAGTGTAGGGTATAGAGTGTAGGGTATATAGTGTAGGGTATAGATTGTAGGGTATAGAGTGTAGAGTGTAGGGTATAGAGTGTAGGGCATAGAGTGTAGAGTGTAGGGTATAGAGTGTATGGTATAGAGTGTAGGGTGTAGAGTGCATGGTATAGAGTGTAGGGTATAGAGTGTAGAAAGTAGGGTATAGTGTGTAGGGTATAGAGTGTAGAGTGTAGGGTATAGAGTGTAGGGTTTAGAGTGTAGGGTATAGAGTGTAGGGTATAGAGTGTAGAGTGTAGGGTATAGAGTGTATGGTATAGGGTGTAGGGTTTAGAGTGTAGGGTATAGAGTGTAGGGTATAGAGTGTAGAGTGTAGGGTATAGAGTGTATGGTATAGGGTGTAGGGTATAGAGTGTAGGGTATAGAGTGTAGGGTATAGAGTGTAGAGTGTAGGGTATAGAGTTTAGGGTATAGAGTGTATGTATAGAGTGTAGAGTGTAGGGTATAGAGTGTATAGTGTAGGGTATAGAGTGTAGGGTATAGAGTGTAGGGTATATAGCGTATGGTATAGAGTGTAGGGAATAGAGTGTAGATTGTAGGGTATAGAGTGTATGGTATAGAGTGTAGGGTATAGAGTGTAGAGTATAGAGTGTAGGGTATAGAGTGTAGGGTATAGAGTGTAGGGTATAGAATGTATGGTTTAGAGTGTAGGGAATAGAGTGTAGAGTGTAGGGTATAGAGTGTATGGTGTAGAGTGTAGGGTATAGAGTGTATAGTGTAAGGTATAGAGTGCAGGGTATAGAGTGTATGGAATAGAGGGTATGGAATATAGTGTACGGTATAGAGTGTAGAGTGTAGGGTATAGAGTGTAGTGTATAGAGCGTATGGTGTAGGGTATAGAGTGTAGGGTATAGAGTGTAGAGTGTAGGGTATAGAGTGCATGATATAGAGGGTAGGGTGTAGAGTGTATGGTATAGAGTGTACAGTATAGAGTGTATGGTATAGAGTGTAGAGTGTAGGATATAGAGTGTATGGTATAGAGTGTAGGGTGTAGAGTGTATAGTATAGAGTGTAGGGTACAGAGTGTAGAGTGTAGGGTATAGAGTGTAGGGTATAGTGTGTATAGTATAGAGTGTACGGTATAGAGTGTATGATATAGAGTGTATGGTATATAATGTAGGGTATAGAGTGTTTGGTATAGAGTGTAAGGTATAGAGTGTAGAGAGTAGGGTATAGATTTTAGAGTGTAGAGTGTAGGGTATAGAGTGTAGGGTATAGAGTGTATGGAATAGAGTGTATGGTATAGAGTGTAGGGTGTAGAGTGTAGGGTATAGTGTGTAGAGTGTAGGGTATAGAGTGTAGGGTATAGAGTGTAGGGTATAGAGTGTATGGTATAGAGTGTAGGGTATAGAGTGTATGGTATAGATTGCAGGGTATAGAGTGTAGGGTATAGAGTGTATGGTATAGGGTGTAGAGTGTAGGGTATAGTGTGTAGAGTGTAGGGTATAGAGTGTAGGGTATAGAGTGTAGGGTATAGAGTGTATGGTATAGAGTGTATGGTATAGATTGTAGGGTATAGAGTGTAGGGTATAGAGTGTAGAGTGTAGGGTATAGAGTGTAGAAAGTAGGGTATAGTGTGTAGGGTATAGAGTGTAGAGTGTAGGGTATAGAGTGTAGGGTATAGAGTGTAGATTTTATGGTATAGAGTGTAGGGTATAGAGTGTATAGTGTAGGGTATAGAGTGTAGAGTGTAGGGTATAGAGTGTAGGGTATAGAGTGTTGGGATATAGAGTGTAGGGTATAGAGTGTAGGGTATAGAGTGTAGGGTATAGATTGTAGGGTATAGAGTGTAGGGTATAGAGTGTAGGGTATAGAGTATATAGTGTAGGGTATAGAGTGTAGGGTATAGAGTGTAGAGTGTAGGGTATAGAGTGTAGGGTATAGAGTGTAGGGTATAGAGTGTAGGGTATAAAGTGTAGAGTGTAGGGTATAGAGTGTAGGGTATAGAGTGTAGGGTATAGAGTGTAGAGTGTAGGGTGTAGAGTGTAGAGTGTAGGGTATAGAGTGTAAGGTATAGAGTGTAGGGTATAGAGTGTATGTTATAGAGTGTAGGATATAGAGTGTAGGGTATAGAGTGTAGGGTATAGAGTGTAGGGTATAAAGTGTAGAGTGTAGTGTATAGAGTGTAGGGTTTAGAGTGTATGTTATAGAGTGTAGGGTATAGAGTGTAGAGTGTAGGGTATAGAGTGTAGGGTATATAGTGTAGGGTATAGAGTGTAGGGTATAGAGTGTAGGGTATAGAGTGTAGAGTGTAGGGTATAGAGTGTAGAAAGTAGGGTATAGTGTGTAGGGTATAGAGTGTAGAGTGTAGGGTATAGAGTGTAGGGTATAGAGTGTAGATTGTATGGTATAGAGTGTAGGGTATATAGTGTATAGTGTAGGGTATAGAGTGTAGAGTGTAGGGTATAGAGTGTAGGGTATAGAGTGTTGGGATATAGAGTGTAGGGTATAGAGTGTCGGGTATAGAGTGTAGGGTATAGATTGTAGGGTAAAGAGTGTAGGGTATTGAGTGTAGGGTATAGAGTATATAGTGTAGGGTATAGAGTGTAGGGTATAGAGTGTAGAGTGTAGGGTATAGAGTGTAGGGTATAGAGTGTAGGGTATAGAGTGTAGGGTATAAAGTGTAGAGTGTAGGGTATAGAGTGTAGGGTATAGAGTGTAGGGTGTAGAGTGGAGAGTGTAGGGTATAGAGTGTAAGGTATAGAGTGTAGGGTATAGAGTGTATGTTATAGAGTGTAGGTGTAGAGTGTAGGGTATAGAGTGTAGGGTATAGAGTGTAGAAAGTAGGGTATAGTGTGTAGGGTATAGAGTGTAGGGTATAGAGTGTATGGTATAGAGTGTAGAGTGTAGGGTATAGAGTGTAGAAAGTAGGGTATAGTGTGTAGGGTATAGAGTGTAGAGTGTAGAGTATAAAGTGTAGATTGTATGGTATAGAGTGTAGGGTATAGAGTGTATAGTGTAGGGTATATAGTGTAGAGTGTAGGGTATAGAGTGTTGGGATATAGAGTGTAGGGTATAGAGTGTAGGGTATAGAGTGTAGGGTATAGATTGTAGGGTATAGAGTGTAGGGTATAGAGTGTAGGGTATAGAGTATATAGTGTAGGGTATAGAGTGTAGGTTATAGAGTGTAGAGTGTAGGGTATAGAGTGTAGGGTATAGAGTGTAGGGTATAGAGTGTAGGGTTTAAAGTGTAGAGTGTAGGGTATAGAGTGTAGGGTATAGAGTGTAGAGTGTAGGGTGTAGAGTGGAGAGTGTAGGGTATAGAGTGTAAGGTATAGAGTGTAGGGTATAGAGTGTATGTTATAGAGTGTAGGGTATATAGTGTAGAGTGTAGGGTATAGAGTGTAGGGTATAGAGTGTAGGGTATAGAGTGTAGGGTATAAAGTGTAGAGTGTAGGGTATAGAGTGTAGGGTTTAGAGTGTATGTTATAGAGTGTAGGGTATAGAGTGTATAGTGTAGGATATAGAGTGTAGAGTGTAGGGTATAGAGTGTAGGGTATATAGTGTAGGGTATAGAGTGTAGGGTATAGAGTGTATGGTATAGAGTGTAGAGTGTAGGGTATAGAGTGTAGGGTATAGAGTGTAGAGTGTAGGGTATAGAGTGCATGGTATAGAGTGTAGGGTGTAGAGTGTATGGTATAGAGTGTAGGGTATAGAGTGTAGAGTGTAGGGTATAGAGTGTAGGGTGTAGAGTGTAGGGTGTAGGGTATAGAGTGTAGAGTGTAGGGTATAGAGTGTATGGTATAATGTGTAGGGTATAGAGTGTAGGGTGTAGAGTGTAGGGTATAGAGTGTAGGGTATAGAGTGTAGGGTATAGAGTGTAGAGTGTAGGGTATATAGTGTAGGGTATAGAGTATAGAGTGTAGGGTATAGAGTGTAGGGTATAGAGTGTAGAGTGTAGAGTGTAAGGTATAGAGTGTAGAGTGTAGGGTATAGAGTGTAGGGTATAGAGTGTATGGTATAGAGTGTAGGGTATAGAGTGTAGGGTATAGAGTGTAGAGTGTAGGGATTAGAGTGTAGGGTATAGAGTGTAGGGTATAGAGTGTAGAGTGTAGGGTATAGAGTGTAGGGTATAGAGTGTACGGTATAGAGTGTTGGGCTATAGAGTGTAGGGTATAGAGTGTAGGGTATACAGTGTAGGGTATAAAGTGTAGAGTGTAGGGTATAGAGTGTAGGGTATAGAGTGTAGGGTATAGAGTGTAGGGTATAGAGTGTAGAGTGTAGAGTGTAGGGTATAGAGTGTAGAGTTTAGGTTATAGAGTGTAGGGTATAGAGTGTAGGGTTTATAGTGTATGGTATAGAGTGTAGGGTATAGAGTGTAGAGTGTATGGTATAGAGTGTAGGATATAGAGTGTAGGGTATAGAGTGTATGGTATAGAGTGTACGGTATAGAGTGTAGAATGTAGGGTATAGAGTGTAGGGTATAGATTGTAGGGTATAGAGTGTATTGTATAGGGTATAGAGTGTATGGTGTAGAGTGTAGGGTATAGAGTGTATAGTGTAGGGTATAGAGTGTAGGGTATAGAGTGTAGAGTATAGAGTGTTTGGTATAGAGTGTAGAGTGTAGGGTATAGAGTGTAGGATAAATAGTGTAGGGTATAGAGTGTAGGGTATGCAGTGTAGAGTGTAGGGATTAGAGTGTAGGGTATAGAGTGTAGGGTGTAGAGTGTAGGGTATAGAGTGTAGGGTATAGAGTGTATGGTATAGAGTGTAGGGTATAGAGTGTTGGGTATAGATTGTAGGGTATAGAATGTAGAGTGTAGTGTATAGAGTATAGGGTATAGAGTGTATGGTGTAGAGTGTAGGGTATAGAGTGTATAGTGTAGGGTATAGAGTGCAGGGTATAGAGTGTATGGAATAGAGTGTATGGAATATAGTGTACGGTATAGAGTGTAGGGTATAGAGTGTAGGATATAGAGCGTAGGGTGTAGGGTATAGATTGTAGGGTATAGAGTGTAGGGTATAGAGTGTAGGGTGTAGAGTGTATGGTATAGAGTGTACAGTATAGAGTGTATGGTATAGAGTGTAGAGTGTAGGGTATAGAGTGTATGGTATAGAGTGTAGGGTGTAGAGTGTATAGTATAGAGTGTAGGATATAGAGTGTAGAGTGTAGGGTATAGAGTGTAGGGTATATAGTGTAGGGTATAGAGTGTAGGGTATAGAGTGTAGGGTATAGAGTGTAGATTATAGGGTATAGAGTGTAGGGTATAGAGTGTAGAGTGTAGGGTATAGAGTGTATGGTATAGAGTGTAGGGTGTAGAGTGTATGGTATAGAGTGTAGGGTATAGAGTGTAGAGTGTAGGGTATAGAGTGTAGGGTGTAGAGTGTAGGGTGTAGGGTTTAGAGTGTAGAGTGTAGGGTATAGAGTGTATGGTATAATGTGTAGGGTATAGAGTGTAGGGTGTAGAGTGTAGGGTATAGAGTGTAGGGTATAGAGTGTAGGGTATAGAGTGTAGAGTGTAGGGTATATAGTGTAGGGTATAGAGTATAGAGTGTAGGGTATAGAGTGTAGGGTATAGAGTGTAGAGTGTAGAGTGTAAGGTATAGAGTGTAGAGTGTAGGGTATAGAGTGTAGGGTATAGAGTGTATGGCATAGAGTGTAGGGTATAGAGTGTAGGGTATAGAGTGTAGAGTGTAGGGATTAGAGTGTAGGGTATAGAGTGTAGGGTATAGAGTGTAGGGTATAGAGTGTAGGGTATAGAGTGTACGGTATAGAGTGTTGGGCTATAGAGTGTAGGGTATAGAGTGTAGGGTATACAGTGTAGGGTATAAAGTGTAGAGTGTAGGGTATAGAGTGTAGGGTATAGAGTGTAGGGTATAGAGTGTAGGGTATAGAGTGTAGAGTGTAGAGTGTAGGGTATAGAGTGTAGAGTTTAGGTTATAGAGTGTAGGGTATAGAGAGTAGGGTTTATAGTGTATGGTATAGAGTGTAGGGTATAGAGTGTAGAGTGTAGGGTATAGAGTGTAGGATATAGAGTGTAGGGTATAGAGTGTATGGTATAGAGTGTACGGTATAGAGTGTAGAGTGTAGGGTATAGAGTGTAGGGTATAGATTGTAGGGTATAGAGTGTATTGTATAGGGTATAGAGTGTATGGTGTAGAGTGTAGGGTATAGAGTGTATAGTGTAGGGTATAGAGTGTAGGGTATAGAGTGTAGAGTATAGAGTGTTTGGTATAGAGTGTAGAGTGTAGGGTATAGAGTGTAGGGTATATAGTGTAGGGTATAGAGTGTAGGGTATGCAGTGTAGAGTGTAGGGATTAGAGTGTAGGGTATAGAGTGTAGGGTGTAGAGTGTAGGGTATAGAGTGTAGGGTATAGAGTGTATGGTATAGAGTGTAGGGTATAGAGTGTTGGGTATAGATTGTAGGGTATAGAATGTAGAGTGTAGTGTATAGAGTATAGGGTATAGAGTGTATGGTGTAGAGTGTAGTTTATAGAGTGTATAGTGTAGGGTATAGAGTGCAGGGTAAAGAGTGTATGGAATAGAGTGTATGGAATATAGTGTACGGTATAGAGTGTAGGGTATAGAGTGTAGGATATAGAGCGTAGGGTGTAGGGTATAGATTGTAGGGTATAGAGTGTAGGGTATAGAGTGTAGGGTGTAGAGTGTATGGTATAGAGTGTACAGTATAGAGTGTATGGTATAGAGTGTAGAGTGTAGGGTATAGAGTGTATGGTATAGAGTGTAGGGTGTAGAGTGTATAGTATAGAGTGTAGGGTACAGAGTGTAGAGTGTAGGGTATAGAGTGTAGGGTATAGAGTGTAGGGTATAGAGTGTAGGGTATAGAGTGTAGGGTATAAAGTGTAGAGTGTAGGGTATAGAGTGTAGGGTATAGAGTGTAGGGTATAGAGTGTAGAGTGTAGGGTGTAGAGTGTAGGGTGTAGAGTGTAAGGTATAGAGTGTAGGGTATAGAGTGTATGTTATAGAGTGTAGGGTGTAGAGTGTAGAGTGTAGGGTATAGAGTGTAGGGTATAGAGTGTATGGTATAGAGTGTAGGGTATAGAGTGTAGGGTGTAGAGTGTAGAGTGTAGGGTATAGAGTGTAGGGTATAGAGTGTATGGTATAGAGTGTAGGGTATAGAGTGTATGGTATAGATTGCAGGGTATAGAGTGTAGGGTATAGAGTGTATGGTATAGGGTGTAGAGTGTAGGGTATAGTGTGTAGAGTGTAGGGTATAGAGTGTAGGGTATAGAGTGTAGGGTATAGAGTGTATGGTATAGAGTGTATGGTATAGATTGTAGGGTATAGAGTGTAGGGTATAGAGTGTAGAGTGCAGGGTATAGAGTGTAGAAAGTAGGGTATAGTGTGTAGGGTATAGAGTGTAGAGTGTAGGGTATAGAGTGTAGGGTATAGAGTGTAGATTTTATGGTATAGAGTGTAGGGTATAGAGTGTATAGTGTAGGGTATAGAGTGTAGAGTGTAGGGTATAGAGTGTAGGGTATAGAGTGTTGGGATATAGAGTGTAGGGTATAGAGTGTAGGGTATAGAGTGTAGGGTATAGATTGTAGGGTATAGAGTGTAGGGTATAGAGTGTAGGGTATAGAGTATATAGTGTAGGGTATAGAGTGTAGGGTATAGAGTGTAGAGTGTAGGGTATAGAGTGTAGGGTATAGAGTGTAGGGTATAGAGTGTAGGGTATAAAGTGTAGAGTGTAGGGTATAGAGTGTAGGGTATAGAGTGTAGGGTATAGAGTGTAGAGTGTAGGGTGTAGAGTGTAGAGTGTAGGGTATAGAGTGTAAGGTATAGAGTGTAGGGTATAGAGTGTATGTTATAGAGTGTAGGATATAGAGTGTAGGGTATAGAGTGTAGGGTATAGAGTGTAGGGTATAAAGTGTAGAGTGTAGTGTATAGAGTGTAGGGTTTAGAGTGTATGTTATAGAGTGTAGGGTATAGAGTGTAGAGTGTAGGGTATAGAGTGTAGGGTATATAGTGTAGGGTATAGAGTGTAGGGTATAGAGTGTAGGATATAGAGTGTAGAGTGTAGGGTATAGAGTGTAGAAAGTAGGGTATAGTGTGTAGGGTATAGAGTGTAGAGTGTAGGGTATAGAGTGTAGGGTATAGAGTGTAGATTGTATGGTATAGAGTGTAGGGTATAGAGTGTATAGTGTAGGGTATAGAGTGTAGAGTGTAGGGTATAGAGTGTAGGGTATAGAGTGTTGGGATATAGAGTGTAGGGTATAGAGTGTCGGGTATAGAGTGTAGGGTATAGATTGTAGGGTAAAGAGTGTAGGGTATTGAGTGTAGGGTATAGAGTATATAGTGTAGGGTATAGAGTGTAGGGTATAGAGTGTAGAGTGTAGGGTATAGAGTGTAGGGTATAGAGTGTAGGGTATAGAGTGTAGGGTATAAAGTGTAGAGTGTAGGGTATAGAGTGTAGGGTATAGAGTGTAGGGTGTAGAGTGGAGAGTGCAGGGTATAGAGTGTAAGGTATAGAGTGTAGGGTATAGAGTGTATGTTATAGAGTGTAGGTGTAGAGTGTAGGGTATAGAGTGTAGGGTATAGAGTGTAGAAAGTAGGGTATAGTGTGTAGGGTATAGGGTGTAGGGTATAGAGTGTATGGTATAGAGTGTAGAGTGTAGGGTATAGAGTGTAGAAAGTAGGGTATAGTGTGTAGGGTATAGAGTGTAGAGTGTAGGGTATAGAGTGTAGATTGTATGGTATAGAGTGTAGGGTATAGAGTGTATAGTGTAGGGTATATAGTGTAGAGTGTAGGGTATAGAGTGTTGGGATATAGAGTGTAGGGTATAGAGTGTAGGGTATAGAGTGTAGGGTATAGATTGTAGGGTATAGAGTGTAGGGTATAGAGTGTAGGTTATAGAGTGTAGAGTGTAGGGTATAGAGTGTAGGGTATAGAGTGTAGGGTATAGAGTGTAGGGTTTAAAGTGTAGAGTGTAGGGTATAGAGTGTAGGGTATAGAGTGTAGAGTGTAGGGTGTAGAGTGGAGAGTGTAGGGTATAGAGTGTAAGGTATAGAGTGTAGGGTATAGAGTGTATGTTATAGAGTGTAGGGTATAGAGTGTAGAGTGTAGGGTATAGAGTGTAGGGTATAGAGTGTAGGGTATAGAGTGTAGGGTATAAAGTGTAGAGTGTAGGGTATAGAGTGTAGGGTTTAGAGTGTATGTTATAGAGTGTAGGGTATAGAGTGTAGAGTGTAGGATATAGAGTGTAGAGTGTAGGGTATAGAGTGTAGGGTATATAGTGTAGGGTATAGAGTGTAGGGTATAGAGTGTAGGGTATAGAGTGTAGAGTGTAGGGTATAGAGTGTAGGGTATAGAGTGTAGAGTGTAGGGTATAGAGTGTATGGTATAGAGTGTAGGGTGTAGAGTGTATGGTATAGAGTGTAGGGTATAGAGTGTAGAGTGTAGGGTATAGAGTGTAGGGTGTAGAGTGTAGGGTGTAGGGTATAGAGTGTAGAGTGTAGGGTATAGAGTGTATGGTATAATGTGTAGGGTATAGAGTGTAGGGTGTAGAGTGTAGGGTATAGAGTGTAGGGTATAGAGTGTAGGGTATAGAGTGTAGAGTGTAGGGTATATAGTGTAGGGTATAGAGTATAGAGTGTAGGGTATAGAGTGTAGGGTATAGAGTGTAGAGTGTAGAGTGTAAGGTATAGAGTGTAGAGTGTAGGGTATAGAGTGTAGGGTATAGAATGTATGGTATAGAGTGTAGGGTATAGAGTGTAGGGTATAGAGTGTAGAGTGTAGGGATTAGAGTGTAGGGTATAGAGTGTAGGGTATAGAGTGTAGAGTGTAGGGTATAGAGTGTAGGGTATAGAGTGTACGGTATAGAGTGTTGGGCTATAGAGTGTAGGGTATAGAGTGTAGGGTATACAGTGTAGGGTATAAAGTGTAGAGTGTAGGGTATAGAGTGTAGGGTATAGAGTGTAGGGTATAGAGTGTAGGGTATAGAGTGTAGAGTGTAGAGTGTAGAGTGTAGGGTATAGAGTGTAGAGTTTAGGTTATAGAGTGTAGGGTATAGAGTGTAGGGTTTATAGTGTATGGTATAGAGTGTAGGGTATAGAGTGTAGAGTGTAGGGTATAGAGTGTAGGATATAGAGTGTAGGGTTTAGAGTGTATGGTATAGAGTGTACGGTATAGAGTGTAGAATGTAGGACATAGAGTGTAGGGTATAGATTGTAGGGTATAGAGTGTATTGTATAGGGTATAGAGTGTATGGTGTAGAGTGTAGGGTATAGAGTGTATAGTGTAGGGTATAGAGTGTAGGGTATAGAGTGTAGAGTATAGAGTGTTTGGTATAGAGTGTAGAGTGTAGGGTATAGAGTGTAGGATAAATAGTGTAGGGTATAGAGTGTAGGGTATGCAGTGTAGAGTGTAGGGATTAGAGTGTAGGGTATAGAGTGTAGGGTGTAGAGTGTAGGGTATAGAGTGTAGGGTATAGAGTGTATGGTATAGAGTGTAGGGTATAGAGTGTTGGGTATAGATTGTAGGGTATAGAATGTAGAGTGTAGTGTATAGAGTATAGGGTATAGAGTGTATGGTGTAGAGTGTAGGGTATAGAGTGTATAGTGTAGGGTATAGAGTGCAGGGTATAGAGTGTATGGAATAGAGTGTATGGAATATAGTGTACGGTATAGAGTGTAGGGTATAGAGTGTAGGATATAGAGCGTAGGGTGTAGGGTATAGATTGTAGGGTATAGAGTGTAGGGTATAGAGTGTAGGGTGTAGAGTGTATGGTATAGAGTGTACAGTATAGAGTGTATGGTATAGAGTGTAGAGTGTAGGGTATAGAGTGTATGGTATAGAGTGTAGGGTGTAGAGTGTATAGTATAGAGTGTAGGATATAGAGTGTAGAGTGTAGGGTATAGAGTGTAGGGTATATAGTGTAGGGTATAGAGTGTAGGGTATAGAGTGTAGGGTATAGAGTGTAGAGTGTAGGGTATAGAGTGTAGGGTATAGAGTGTAGAGTGTAGGGTATAGAGTGTATGGTATAGAGTGTAGGGTGTAGAGTGTATGGTATAGAGTGTAGGGTATAGAGTGTAGAGTGTAGGGTATAGAGTGTAGGGTGTAGAGTGTAGGGTGTAGGGTATAGAGTGTAGAGTGTAGGGTATAGAGTGTATGGTATAATGTGTAGGGTATAGAGTGTAGGGTGTAGAGTGTAGGGTATAGAGTGTAGGGTATAGAGTGTAGGGTATAGAGTGTAGAGTGTAGGGTATATAGTGTAGGGTATAGAGTATAGAGTGTAGGGTATGGAGTGTAGGGTATAGAGTGTAGAGTGTAGAGTGTAAGGTATAGAGTGTAGAGTGTAGGGTATAGAGTGTAGGGTATAGAGTGTATGGCATAGAGTGTAGGGTATAGAGTGTAGGGTATAGAGTGTAGAGTGTAGGGATTAGAGTGTAGGGTATAGAGTGTAGGGTATAGAGTGTAGGGTATAGAGTGTAGGGTATAGAGTGTACGGTATAGAGTGTTGGGCTATAGAGTGTAGGGTATAGAGTGTAGGGTATACAGTGTAGGGTATAAAGTGTAGAGTGTAGGGTATAGAGTGTAGGGTATAGAGTGTAGGGTATAGAGTGTAGGGTATAGAGTGTAGAGTGTAGAGTGTAGGGTATAGAGTGTAGAGTTTAGGTTATAGAGTGTAGGGTATAGAGAGTAGGGTTTATAGTGTATTGTATAGAGTGTAGGGTATAGAGTGTAGGGTATAGATTGTAGGGTATAGAGTGTATTGTATAGGGTATAGAGTGTATGGTGTAGAGTGTAGGGTATAGAGTGTATAGTGTAGGGTATAGAGTGTAGGGTATAGAGTGTAGAGTATAGAGTGTTTGGTATAGAGTGTAGAGTGTAGGGTATAGAGTGTAGGGTATATAGTGTAGGGTATAGAGTGTAGGGTATGCAGTGTAGAGTGTAGGGATTAGAGTGTAGGGTATAGAGTGTAGGGTGTAGAGTGTAGGGTATAGAGTGTAGGGTATAGAGTGTATGGTATAGAGTGTAGGGTATAGAGTGTTGGGTATAGATTGTAGGGTATAGAATGTAGAGTGTAGTGTATAGAGTATAGGGTATAGAGTGTATGGTGTAGAGTGTAGGGTATAGAGTGTATAGTGTAGGGTATAGAGTGCAGGGTAAAGAGTGTATGGAATAGAGTGTATGGAATATAGTGTACGGTATAGAGTGTAGGGTATAGAGTGTAGGATATAGAGCGTAGGGTGTAGGGTATAGATTGTAGGGTATAGAGTGTAGGGTATAGAGTGTAGGGTGTAGAGTGTATGGTATAGAGTGTACAGTATAGAGTGTATGGTATAGAGTGTAGAGTGTAGGGTATAGAGTGTATGGTATAGAGTGTAGGGTGTAGAGTGTATAGTATAGAGTGTAGGGTACAGAGTGTAGAGTGTAGGGTATAGAGTGTAGGGTATAGAGTGTAGGGTATAGAGTGTAGGGTATAGAGTGTAGGGTATAAAGTGTAGAGTGTAGGGTATAGAGTGTAGGGTATAGAGTGTAGGGTATAGAGTGTAGAGTGTAGGGTGTAGAGTGTAGGGTGTAGAGTGTAAGGTATAGAGTGTAGGGTATAGAGTGTATGTTATAGAGTGTAGGGTGTAGAGTGTAGAGTGTAGGGTATAGAGTGTAGGGTATAGAGTGTAGGGTATAGAGTGTAGGGTATAGAGTGTATGGTATAGAGTGTAGGGTATAGAGTGTAGAGTGTAGGATATAGAGTGTAGAGTGTAGGGTATAAAGTGTAGGGTATATAGTGTAGGTTATAGAGTGTAGGGTATAGAGTGTAGGGTATAGAGTGTATGGTATAGAGTGTAGAGTGTAGGGTATAGAGTGTAGAAAGTAGGGTATAGTGTGTAGGGTATAGAGTGTAGGGTATAGAGTGTAGATTGTATGGTATAGAGTGTAGGGTATAGAGTGTATAGTGTAGGGTATAGAGTGTAGAGTGTAGGGTATAGAGTGTAGGGTATAGAGTGTTGGGATATAGAGTGTAGGGTATAGAGTGTTGGGTATAGAGTGTAGGGTATAGATTGTAGGGTATAGAGTGTAGGGTATAGAGTGTAGGATATAGAGTATATAGTGTAGGGTATAGAGTGTAGGGTATAGAGTGTAGGGTATAGAGTGTAGGGTATAAAGTGTAGAGTGTAGGGTATAGAGTGTAGGGTATAGAGTGTAGGGTATAGAGTGTAGAGTGTAGGGTGTAGAGTGTAGGGTGTAGAGTGTAAGGTATAGAGTGTAGGGTATAGAGTGTATGTTATAGAGTGTAGGGTGTAGAGTGTAGAGTGTAGGGTATAGAGTGTAGGGTATAGAGTGTAGGGTATAGAGTGTAGGGTATAGAGTGTATGGTATAGAGTGTAGGGTATAGAGTGTAGAGTGTAGGATATAGAGTGTAGAGTGTAGGGTATAAAGTGTAGGGTATATAGTGTAGGTTATAGAGTGTAGGGTATAGAGTGTAGGGTATAGAGTGTATGGTATAGAGTGTAGAGTGTAGGGTATAGAGTGTAGAAAGTAGGGTATAGTGTGTAGGGTATAGAGTGTAGAGTGTAGGGTATAGAGTGTAGGGTATAGAGTGTAGATTGTATGGTATAGAGTGTAGGGTATAGAGTGTATAGTGTAGGGTATAGAGTGTAGAGTGTAGGGTATAGAGTGTAGGGTATAGAGTGTTGGGATATAGAGTGTAGGGTATAGAGTGTCGGGTATAGAGTGTAGGGTATAGATTGTAGGGTATAGAGTGTAGGGTATAGAGTGTAGGGTATAGAGTATATAGTGTAGGGTATAGAGTGTAGGGTATAGAGTGTAGAGTGTAGGGTATAGAGTGTAGGGTATAGAGTGTAGGGTATAAAGTGTAGAGTGTAGGGTATAGAGTGTAGGGTGTAGAGTGGAGAGTGTAGGGTATAGAGTGTAAGGTATAGAGTGTAGGGTATAGAGTGTATGTTATAGAGTGTAGGGTATAGAGTGTAGAGTGTAGGGTATAGAGTGTAGAAAGTAGGGTGTAGTGTGTAGGGTATAGAGTGTAGGGTATAGAGTGTATGGTATAGAGTGTAGGGTATAGAGTGTAGAAAGTAGGGTATAGTGTGTAGGGTATAGAGTGTAGGGTATAGAGTGTAGGGTATAGAGTGTAGGACATGGAGTGTAGGGTATAGAGTGTAGGGTATAGAGTGTACGGTATAGAGTGTATGATATATTGTGTATGGTATATAGTGTTTGGTATAGAGTGTAAGGTATAGAGTGTAGAGAGTAGGATATAGATTGTAGAGTGTAGAGTGTAGGGTATAGAGTGTATGGTAAAGAGTGTATGGAATAGAGAGTATGGTATAGAGTGTAGGGTGTAGAGTGTAGGGTATAGAGTGTAGAGTGTGGGGTATAGAGTGTAGAGTGTAGGGTATAGAGTGTAGGGTATAGAGTGTTGGGATATAGAGTGTAGGGTATAGAGTGCCGGGTATAGAGTGTAGGGTATAGATTGTAGGGTATAGAGTGTAGGGTATAGAGTGTAGGGTATAGAGTATATAGTGTAGGGTATAGAGTGTAGGGTATAGAGTGTAGAGTGTAGGGTATAGAGTGTAGGGTATAGAGTGTAGGGTATAGAGTGTATAGTGTAGGGTATAGAGTGCAGGGTATAGAGTGTATGGAATAGAGTGTATGGAATATAGTGTACGGTATACAGTGTAGGGTATAGAGTGTAGGATATAGAGCGTAGGGTGTAGGGTATAGATTGTAGGGTATAGAGTGTAGGGTATAGAGTGTAGGGTGTAGAGTGTATGGTATAGAGTGTACAGTATAGAGTGTATGGTATAGAGTGTAGAGTGTAGGGTATAGAGTGTATGGTATAGAGTGTAGGGTGTAGAGTGTATAGTATAGAGTGTAGGGTACAGAGTGTAGAGTGTAGGGTATAGAGTGTAGGGTATAGAGTGTAGGGTATAAAGTGTAGAGTGTAGGGTATAGAGTGTAGGGTATAGAGTGTAGGGTATAGAGTGTAGGGTATAGAGTGTAGAGTGTAGGGTGTAGAGTGTAGGGTGTAGAGTGTAAGGTATAGAGTGTAGGGTATAGAGTGTATGTTATAGAGTGTAGGGTGTAGAGTGTAGAGTGTAGGGTATAGAGTGTAGGGTATAGAGTGTAGGGTATAGAGTGTAGGGTATAGAGTGTATGGTATTGAGTGTAGGGTATAGAGTGTAGAGTGTAGGATATAGAGTGTAGAGTGTAGGGTATAAAGTGTAGGGTATATAGTGTAGGTTATAGAGTGTAGGGTATAGAGTGTAGGGTATAGAGTGTATGGTATAGAGTGTAGAGTGTAGGGTATAGAGTGTAGAAAGTAGGGTATAGTGTGTAGGGTATAGAGTGTAGAGTGTAGGGTATAGAGTGTAGGGTATAGAGTGTAGATTGTATGGTATAGAGTGTAGGGTATAGAGTGTATAGTGTAGGGTATAGAGTGTAGAGTGTAGGGTATAGAGTGTAGGGTATAGAGTGTTGGGATATAGAGTGTAGGGTATAGAGTGTCGGGTATAGAGTGTAGGGTATAGATTGTAGGGTATAGAGTGTAGGGTATAGAGTGTAGGGTATAGAGTATATAGTGTAGGGTATAGAGTAGGGTATAGAGTGTAGAGTGTAGGGTATAGAGTGTAGGGTATAGAGTGTAGGGTATAGAGTGTAGGGTATAAAGTGTAGAGTGTAGGGTATAGAGTGTAGGGTGTAGAGTGGAGAGTGTAGGGTATAGAGTGTAAGGTATAGAGTGTAGGGTATAGAGTGTAGGGTATAGAGTGTAGAGTGTAGGGTATAGAGTGTAGAAAGTAGGGTGTAGTGTGTAGGGTATAGAGTGTAGGGTATAGAGTGTATGGTATAGAGTGTAGGGTATAGAGTGTAGAAAGTAGGGTATAGTGTGTAGGGTATAGAGTGTAGGGTATAGAGTGTAGGGTATAGAGTGTAGGGTATGGAGTGTAGGGTATAGAGTGTAGGGTATAGAGTGTACGGTATAGAGTGTATGATATATTGTGTATGGTATATAGTGTTTGGTAAAGAGTGTAAGGTATAGAGTGTAGAGAGTAGGATATAGATTGTAGAGTGTAGAGTGTAGGGTATAGAGTGTATGGTAAAGAGTGTATGGAATAGAGAGTATGGTATAGAGTGTAGGGTGTAGAGTGTAGGGTATAGAGTGTAGAGTGTGGGGTATAGAGTGTAGAGTGTAGGGTATAGAGTGTAGGGTATAGAGTGTTGGGATATAGAGTGTAGGGTATAGAGTGTCGGGTATAGAGTGTAGGGTATAGATTGTAGGGTATAGAGTGTAGGGTATAGAGTATATAGTGTAGGGTATAGAGTGTAGGGTATAGAGTGTAGAGTGTAGGGTATAGAGTGTAGGGTATAGAGTGTAGGGTATAGAGTGTAGGGTATAAAGTGTAGAGTGTAGGGTATAGAGTGTAGAGTGTAGGGTGTAGAGTGGAGAGTGTAGGGTATAGAGTGTAAGGTATAGAGTGTAGGGTATAGAGTGTATGTTATAGAGTGTAGGGTATAGAGTGTAGAGTGTAGGGTATAGAGTGTAGAAAGTAGGGTGTAGTGTGTAGGGTATAGAGTGTAGGGTATAGAGTGTATGGTATAGAGTGTAGGGTATAGATTGTAGAAAGTAGGGTATAGTGTGTAGGGTATAGAGTGTAGGGTATAGAGTGTAGGGTATAGAGTGTAGGGTATAGAGTGTAGGGTATAGAGTGTAGGGTATAGAGTGTACGGTATAGAGTGTATGATATATTGTGTATGGTATATAGTGTTTGGTATAGAGTGTAAGGTATAGAGTGTAGAGAGTAGGATATAGATTGTAGAGTGTAGAGTGTAGGGTATAGAGTGTATGGTAAAGAGTGTATGGAATAGAGAGTATGGTATAGAGTGTAGGGTGTAGAGTGTAGGGTATAGAGTGTAGAGTGTGGGGTATAGAGTGTAGAGTGTAGGGTATATAGTGTATGATATAGAATGTAGGGTATAGAGTGTAGATTGTATGGTATAGAGTGTAGGGTATAGAGTGTATAGTGTAGGGCATAGAGTGTAGAGTGTAGGGTATAGAGTGTAGGGTATAGAGTGTTGGGATATAGAGTGTAGGGTATAGAGTGTAGGGTATAGAGTGTAGGGTATAGATTGTATGGAATAGAGTGTAAGGTATAGAGTATATAGTGTAGGGTATAGAGTGTAGGGTATAGAGTGTAGAGTTTAGGGTATAGAGTGTAGGGTATAGAGTGTAGGGTATAGAGTGTAGGGTATAAAGTGTAGAGTGTAGGGTATAGAGTGTAGGGTATAGAGTGTAGAGTGTAGGGTGTAGAGTGGAGAGTGTAAGGTATAGAGTGTAGGGTATAGAGTGTATGTTATATAGAGTGTAGGGTATAGAGTGTAGGGTATAAAGTGTAGAGTGTAGGGTATAGAGTGTAGGGTATAGAGTGTAGAGTGTAGGGTGTAGAGTGGAGAGTGTAAGGTATAGAGTGTAGGGTATAGAGTGTATGTTATAGAGTGTAGGGTATAGAGTGTAGAGTGTAGGGTATAGAGTGTAGGGTATAGAGTGTAGGGTATAAAGTGTAGAGTGTAGGGTATAGAGTGTAGGGTTTAGAGTGTATGTTATAGAGTGTAGGGTATAGAGTGTAGAGTGTAGGATATAGAGTGTAGAGTGTAGGGTATAGAGTGTAGGGTATATAGTGTAGGGTATAGAGTGTAGGGTATAGAGTGTAGGGTATAGAGTGTAGAGTGTAGGGTATAGAGTGTAGGGTATAGAGTGTAGAGTGTAGGGTATAGAGTGTATGGTATAGAGTGTAGGGTGTAGAGTGTATGGTATAGAGTGTAGGGTATAGAGTGTAGGGTATAGAGTGTAGGGTGTAGAGTGTAGGGTATAGAGTGTAGGATATAGAGTGTAGAGTGTAGGGTATAAAGTGTAGGGTATAGAGTGTAGGGTGTAGAGTGTAGGGTATAGAGTGTAGAGTGTACGGTATAGAGTGTATGGTATAATGTGTAGGGCATAGAGTGTAGGGTGTAGAGTGTAGGGTACAGAGTGTAGGGTATAGAGTGTAGGGTATAGAGTGTAGAGTGTAGGGTATATAGTGTAGGGTATAGAATATAGAGTGTAGGGTATAGAGTGTAGGGTGTAGAGTGTAGAGTGTAGGGTATAGAGTGTAGAGTGTAGGGTATAGAGTGTAGGGTATAGAGTTTATGGTATAGAGTAGGGTATAGAGTGTAGGGTATAGAGTGTAGAGTGTAGGGTATAGAGTGTAGAGTGTAGGGTATAGAGTGTAGGGTATAAAGAGTAGAGTGTAGGGTATAGAGTGTAGAGTGTAGGGTATGGAGTGTATGGTATAGAGTGTAGGGTATAGAGTGTAGAGTATAGAGTGTTGGGTATAGAGTGTAGAGTGTAGGGTATAGAGTGTAGGGTATACAGTGTAGGGTATAGAGTGTATGGTATACAGTGTAGAGTGTAGGGATTAGAGTGTAGGGTATAGAGTGTAGGGTGTAGAGTGTAGGGTATAGAGTGTAGGGTATAGAGTGTATGGTATAGAGTGTAGGTTATAGAGTGTTGGGTATAGATTGTAGGGTATAGAATGTAGAGTGTAGTGTATAGAGTATAGGGTATAGAGTGTATGGTGTAGAGTGTAGGGTATAGAGTGTATAGTGTAGGGTATAGAGTGCAGGGTATAGAGTGTATGGAATAGAGTGTATGGAATATAGTGTACGGTATAGAGTGTAGAGAGTAGGGTATAGAGTGTAGGGTATAGAGCGTAGGGTGTAGGGTATAGATTGTAGGGTATAGAGTGTAGGGTATAGAGTGTAGAGTGTAGGGTATAGAGTGCATGGTATAGAGTGTAGGGTGTAGAGTGTATGGTATAGAGTGTACAGTATAGAGTGTATGGTATAGAGTGTAGAGTGTAGGGTATAGAGTGTATGGTATAGAGTGTAGAGTGTAGAGTGTAGGGTATAGAGTGTAGAGTGTAGGGTATAGAGTGTAGGGTATAGAGTGTATGGTATAGAGTGTAGGGTATAGAGTGTAGGGTATAGAGTGTAGAGTGTAGGGTATAGAGTGTAGGGTATAGAGTGTAGAGTGTAGGGTATAGAGTGTAGGGTATAGAGTGTACGGTATAGAGTGTTGGGCTATAGAGTGTAGGGTATAGAGTGTAGGGTATAGAGTGTATGGTATAGAGTGTACGGTATAGAGTGTATGATATAGAGTGTATGGTATATAGTGTAGGGTATAGAGTGTTTGGTATAGAGTGTAAGGTATAGAGTGTAGAGAGTAGGGTATAGATTTCAGAGTGTAGAGTGTAGGGTATAGAGTGTAGGTTATAGAGTGTATGGAATAGAGTGTATAATATAGAGTGTAGGGTGTAGAGTGTAGGGTATAGAGTGTAGAGTGTGGGGTATAGAGTGTAGAGTGTAGGGTATAGAGTGTATGATATAGAGTGTAGGGTATAGAGTGTATGGTATAGATTGCAGGGTATAGAGTGTAGGGTGTAGAGTGTAGGGTATAGAGTGTAGGGTATAGAGTGTATGGTATAGAGTGTATGGTATAGATTGTAGGGTATAGAGTGTAGGGTATAGAGTGTAGAGTGTAGGGTATAGAGTGTAGAAAGTAGGGTATAGTGTGTAGGGTATGAAGTGTAGAGTGTAGGGTATAGAGTGTAGGGTATAGAGTGTAGATTGTATGGTATAGAGTGTAGGGTATAGAGTGTATAGTGTAGGGTATAGAGTGTAGGGTATAGAGTGTAGGGTATAGATTGTAGGGTATAGAGTGTAGGGTATAGAGTGTAGGGTATAGAGTATATAGTGTAGGGTATAGAGTGTAGGGTATAGAGTGTAGAGTGTAGGGTATAGAGTGTAGGGTATAGAGTGTAGGGTATAGAGTGTAGGGTATGAAGTGTAGAGTGTAGGGTATAGAGTGTAGGGTATAGAGTGTAGGGTATAGAGTGTAGGGTATAGAGTGTAGAGTGTAGGGTGTAGAGTGTAGGGTATAGCGTGTAAGATATAGAGTGTAGGGTATAGAGTGTATGTTATAGAGTGTAGGGTATAGAGTGTAGAGTGTAGGGTATAGAGTGTAGGGTATAGAGTGTAGGGTATAAAGTGTAGGGTATAGAGTGTAGGGTATAAAGTGTAGAGTGTAGGGTATAGAGTGTAGGGTTTAGAGTGTATGTTATAGAGTGTAGGGTATAGAGTGTAGAGTGTAGGATATAGAGTGTAGAGTGTAGGGTATAAAGTGTAGGGTATATAGTGTAGGGTATAGAGTGTAGGGTATAGAGTGTAGGGTATAGAGTGTATGGTATAGAGTGTAGGGTATAGAGTGTAGAAAGTAGGGTATAGTGTGTAGGGTATAGAGTGTAGAGTGTAGGGTATAGAGTGTAGGGTATAGAGTGTAGATTGTATGGTATAGAGTGTAGGGTATAGAGTGTATAGTGTAGGGTATAGAGTGTAGAGTGTAGGGTATAGAGTGTAGGGTATAGAGTGTTGGGATATAGAGTGTAGGGTATAGAGTGTCGGGTATAGAGTGTAGGGTATAGATTGTAGGGTATAGAGTGTAGGGTATAGAGTATATAGTATAGGGTATAGAGTGTAGGGTGTAGAGTGTAGGGTATAGAGTGTAGGGTATAGAGTGTACGGTATAGAGTGTATGATATATTGTGTATGGTATATAGTGTTTGGTATAGAGTGTAAGGTATAGAGTGTAGAGAGTAGGATATAGATTGTAGAGTGTAGAGTGTAGGGTATAGAGTGTATGGTAAAGAGTGTATGGAATAGAGAGTATGGTATAGAGTGTAGGGTGTAGAGTGTAGGGTATAGAGTGTGGGGTATAGAGTGTAGAGTGTAGGGTATATAGTGTATGATATAGAGTGTAGGGTATAGAGTGTAGATTGTATGGTATAGAGTGTAGGGTATAGAGTGTATAGTGTAGGGTATAGAGTGTAGAGTGTAGGGTATAGAGTGTAGGGTATAGAGTGTTGGGATATAGAGTGTAGGGTATAGAGTGTAGGGTATAGAGTGTAGGGTATAGATTGTAGGGAATAGAGTGTAGGGTATAGAGTATATAGTGTAGGGTATAGAGTGTAGGGTATAGAGTGTAGAGTTTAGGGTATAGAGTGTAGGGTATAGAGTGTAGGGTATAGAGTGTAGGGTATAAAGTGTAGAGTGTGGGGTATAGAGTGTAGGGTATAGAGTGTAGAGTGTAGGGTGTAGAGTGGAGAGTGTAAGGTATAGAGTGTAGGGTATAGAGTGTATGTTATATAGAGTGTAGGGTATAGAGTGTAGGGTATAAAGTGTAGAGTGTAGGGTATAGAGTGTAGGGTATAGAGTGTAGAGTGTAGGGTGTAGAGTGGAGAGTGTAAGGTATAGAGTGTAGGGTATAGAGTGTATGATATATTGTGTATGGTATATAGTGTTTGGTATAGAGTGTAAGGTATAGAGTGTAGAGAGTAGGATATAGATTGTAGAGTGTAGAGTGTAGGGTATAGAGTGTATGGTAAAGAGTGTATGGAATAGAGAGTATGGTATAGAGTGTAGGGTGTAGAGTGTAGGGTATAGAGTGTAGAGTGTGGGGTATAGAGTGTAGGGTATATAGTGTATGATATAGAGTGTAGGGTATAGAGTGTAGATTGTATGGTATAGAGTGTAGGGTATAGAGTGTATAGTGTAGGGTATAGAGTGTAGAGTGTAGGGTATAGAGTGTAGGGTATAGAGTGTTGGGATATAGAGTGTAGGGTATAGAGTGTAGGGTATAGAGTGTAGGGTATAGATTGTAGGGAATAGAGTGTAGGGTATAGAGTATATAGTGTAGGGTATAGAGTGTAGGGTATAGAGTGTAGAGTTTAGGGTATAGAGTGTAGGGTATAGAGTGTAGGGTATAGAGTGTAGGGTATAAAGTGTAGAGTGTAGGGTATAGAGTGTAGGGTATAGAGTGTAGGGTGTAGAGTGGAGAGTGTAAGGTATAGAGTGTAGGGTATAGAGTGTATGTTATATAGAGTGTAGGGTATAGAGTGTAGGGTATAAAGTGTAGAGTGTAGGGTATAGAGTGTAGGGTATAGAGTGTAGAGTGTAGGGTGTAGAGTGGAGAGTGTAAGGTATAGAGTGTAGGGTATAGAGTGTATGTTATAGAGTGTAGGGTATAGAGTGTAGAGTGTAGGGTATAGAGTGTAGGGTATAGAGTGTAGGGTATAAAGTGTAGAGTGTAGGGTATAGAGTGTAGGGTTTAGAGTGTATGTTATAGAGTGTAGGGTATAGAGTGTAGAGTGTAGGATATAGAGTGTAGAGTGTAGGGTATAGAGTGTAGGGTATATAGTGTAGGGTATAGAGTGTAGGGTATAGAGTGTAGGGTGTAGAGTGTAGGGTATAGAGTGTAGGGTATAGAGTGTAGAGTGTAGGGTATAGAGTGTATGGTATAGAGTGTAGGGTGTAGAGTGTATGGTATAGAGTGTAGGGTATAGAGTGTAGAGTGTAGAGTATAGAGTGTAGGGTGTAGAGTGTAGGGTATAGAGTGTAGGATATAGAGTGTAGAGTGTAGGGTATAAAGTGTAGGGTATAGAGTGTAGGGTGTAGGGTATAGAGTGTAGAGTGTACGGTATAGAGTGTATGGTATAATGTGTAGGGCATAGAGTGTAGGGTGTAGAGTGTAGGGTACAGAGTGTAGGGTATAGAGTGTAGGGTATAGAGTGTAGAGTGTAGGGTATATAGTGTAGGGTATAGAATATAGAGTGTAGGGTATAGGGTGTAGGGTGTAGAGTGTAGAGTGTACAGTGTAGGGTATAGAGTGTAGAGTGTAGGGTATAGAGTGTAGGGTATAGAGTTTATGGTATAGAGTAGGGTATAGAGTGTAGGGTATAGAGTGTAGAGTGTAGGGTATAGAGTGTAGAGTGTAGGGTATAGAGTGTAGGGTATAAAGAGTAGAGTGTAGGGTATAGAGTGTAGAGTGTAGGGTATGGAGTGTATGGTATAGAGTGTAGGGTATAGAGTGTAGAGTATAGAGTGTTGGGTATAGAGTGTAGAGTGTAGGGTATAGAGTGTAGGGTATATAGTGTAGGGTATAGAGTGTATGGTATACAGTGTAGAGTGTAGGGATTAGAGTGTAGGGTATAGAGTGTAGGGTGTAGAGTGTAGGGTATAGAGTGTAGGGTATAGAGTGTATGGTATAGAGTGTAGGTTATAGAGTGTTGGGTATAGATTGTAGGGTATAGAATGTAGAGTGTAGTGTATAGAGTATAGGGTATAGAGTGTATGGTGTAGAGTGTAGGGTATAGAGTGTATAGTGTAGGGTATAGAGTGCAGGGTATAGAGTGTATGGAATAGAGTGTATGGAATATAGTGTACGGTATAGAGTGTAGAGAGTAGGGTATAGAGTGTAAGGTATAGAGCGTAGGGTGTAGGGTATAGATTGTAGGGTATATAGTGTATGGTATAGAGTGTAGAGTGTAGGGTATAGAGTGCATGGTATAGAGTGTAGGGTGTAGAGTGTATGGTATAGAGTGTACAGTATAGAGTGTATGGTATAGAGTGTAGAGTGTAGGGTATAGAGTGTATGGTATAGAGTGTAGAGTGTAGGTTATAGAGTGTAGAGTGTAGGGTATAGAGTGTAGGGTATAGAGTGTATGGTATAGAGTGTAGGGTATAGAGTGTAGGGTATAGAGTGTAGAGTGTAGGGTATAGAGTGTAGGGTATAGAGTGTAGAGTGTAGGGTATAGAGTGTAGGGTATAGAGTGTACGGTATAGAGTGTTGGGCTATAGAGTGTAGGGTATAGAGTGTAGGGTATAGAGTGTAGGGTATAGAGTGTAGAGTGTAGGGTATAGAGTGTAGGGTATAGAGTGTAGAGTGTAGGGTATAGAGTGTATGGTATAGAGTGTACGGTATAGAGTGTATGATATAGAGTGTATGGTATATAGTGTAGGGTATAGAGTGTTTGGTATAGAGTGTAAGCTATAGAGTGTAGAGAGTAGGGTATAGATTTCAGAGTGTAGGGTATAGAGTGTAGGGTATAGAGTGTATGGAATAGAGTGTATAATATAGAGTGTAGGGTGTAGAGTGTAGGGTATAGAGTGTAGAGTGTGGGGTATAGAGTGTATAGTGTAGGGTATAGAGTGTATGATATAGAGTGTAGGGTATAGAGTGTATGGTATAGATTGCAGGGTATAGAGTGTAGGGTGTAGAGTGTAGGGTATAGAGTGTAGGGTATAGAGTGTATGGTATAGAGTGTATGGTATAGATTGTAGGGTATAGAGTGTAGGGTATAGAGTGTAGAGTGTAGGGTATAGAGTGTAGAAAGTAGGGTATAGTGTGTAGGGTATGAAGTGTAGAGTGTAGGGTATAGAGTGTAGGGTATAGAGTGTAGCTTGTATGGTATAGAGTGTAGGGTATAGAGTGTATAGTGTAGGGTGTAGAGTGTAGGGTATAGAGTGTAGGGTATAGAGTGTTGGGATATAGAGTGTAGGGTATAGAGTGTAGGGTATAGAGTGTAGGGTATAGATTGTAGGGTATAGAGTGTAGGGTATAGAGTGTAGGGTATAGAGTATATAGTGTAGGGTATAGAGTGTAGGGTATAGAGTGTAGAGTGTAGGGTATAGAGTGTAGGGTATAGAGTGTAGGGTATAGAGTGTAGGGTATAAAGTGTAGAGTGTAGGGTATAGAGTGTAGGGTATAGAGTGTAGGGTATAGAGTGTAGAGTGTAGGGTGTAGAGTGTAGGGTATAGCGTGTAAGATATAGAGTGTAGGGTATAGAGTGTATGTTATAGAGTGTAGGGTATAGAGTGTAGAGTGTAAGGTATAGAGTGTAGGGTATAGAGTGTAGGGTATAGAGTGTAGGGTATAAAGTGTAGAGTGTAGGGTATAGAGTGTAGGGTTTAGAGTGTATGTTATAGAGTGTAGGGTATAGAGTGTAGAGTGTAGGATATAGAGTGTAGAGTGTAGGGTATAAAGTGTAGGGTATATAGTGTAGGGTATAGAGTGTAGGGTATAGAGTGTAGGGTATAGAGTGTATGGTATAGAGTGTAGAGTGTAGGGTATAGAGTGTAGAAAGTAGGGTATAGTGTGTAGGGTATAGAGTGTAGAGTGTAGGGTATAGAGTGTAGGGTATAGAGTGTAGATTGTATGGTATAGAGTGTAGGGTATTGAGTGTATAGTGTAGGGTATAGAGTGTAGAGTGTAGGGTATAGAGTGTAGGGTATAGAGTGTTGGGATATAGAGTGTAGGGTATAGAGTGTCGGGTATAGAGTGTAGGGTATAGATTGTAGGGTATAGAGTGTAGGGTATAGAGTATATAGTATAGGGTATAGAGTGTAGGGTATAGAGTGTAGAGTGTAGGGTATAGAGTGTAGGGTATAGAGTGTAGGGTATAGAGTGTAGGGTATATAGTGTAGAGTGTAGGGTATAGAGTGTAGGGTATAGAGTGTAGAGTGTAGGGTGTAGAGTGGAGAGTGTAGGGTATAGAGTGTAAGGTATAGAGTGTAGGGTATAGAGTGTATGTTATAGAGTGTAGGGTGTAGAGTGTAGGGTATAGAATGTAGAAAGTAGGGTATAGTGTGTAGGGTATAGAGTGTAGGGTATAGAGTGTTGGGATATAGAGTGTAGGGTATAGAGTGTCGGGTATAGAGTGTAGGGTATAGATTGTAGGGTATAGAGTGTAGGGTATAGAGTATATAGTATAGGGTATAGAGTGTAGGGTATAGAGTGTAGAATGTAGGGTATAGAGTGTAGGGTATAGAGTGTAGGGTATAGAGTGTAGGGTATATAGTGTAGAGTGTAGGGTATAGAGTGTAGGGTATAGAGTGTAGAGTGTAGGGTGTAGAGTGGAGAGTGTAGGGTATAGAGTGTAAGGTATAGAGTGTAGGGTATAGAGTGTATGTTATAGAGTGTAGGGTGTAGAGTGTAGGGTATAGAGTGTAGAAAGTAGGGTATAGTGTGTAGGGTATAGAGTGTAGGGTATAGAGTGTATGGCATAGAGTGTAGAGTGTAGGGTATAGAGTGTAGAAAGTAGGGTATAGTGTGTAGGGTATAGAGTGTAGAGTGTAGGGTATAGAGTGTAGGGTATAGAGTGTAGATTGTATGGTATAGAGTGTAGGGTATAGAGTGTATAGTGTACGGTATAGAGTGTAGAGTGTAGGGTATAGAGTGTAGGGTATAGAGTGTTGGGATATAGAGTGTAGGGTATAGAGTGTAGTGTATAGATTTTTGGGTATAGAGTGTAGGGTATAGAGTGTAGGGTATAGAGTATATAGTGTAGGGTATAGAGTGTAGGGTATAGAGTGTAGAGTTTAGGGTATAGAGTGTAGGGTATAGAGTGTAGGGTACAGAGTGTAGGGTATAAAGTGTAGAGTGTAGGGTATAGAGTGTGGGGTATAGAGTGTAGGGTGTAGAGTGGAGAGTGTAAGGTATAGAGTGTAAGGTATAGAGTGTAGGGTATAGAGTGTATGTTATAGAGTGTAGGGTATAGAGTGTAGAGTGTAGGGTATAGAGTGTAGGGTATAGAGTGTAGGGTATAGAGTGTAGGGTATAAAGTGTAGAGTGTAGGGTATAGAGTGTAGGGTATAGAGTGTAGAGTGTAGGATATAGAGTGTAGAGTGTAGGGTATAGAGTGTAGGGTATATAGTGTAGGGTATAGATTGTAGGGTATAGAGTGTAGGGTATAGAGTGTAGAGTGTAGGGTATAGAGTGTAGGGTATAGAGTGTAGAGTGTAGGGTATAGAGTGTATGGTATAGAGTGTAGGGTGTAGAGTGCATGGTATAGAGTGTAGGGTATAGAGTGTAGAGTGTAGGGTATAGAGTGTAGGGTGTAGAGTGTAGGGTATAGAGTGTAGGGTGTAGAGTGTAGGGTATAAAGTGTAGGGTATAGAGTGTAGGGTGTAGAGTGTAGGGTATAGAGTGTAGAGTGTAGGGTATAGAGTGTATGGTATAATGTGTAGGGTATAGAGTGTAGGGTGTAGAGTGTAGGGTATAGAGTGTAGGGTATAGAGTGTAGGGTATAGAGTGTAGGGTATAGAGTGTAGAGTGTAGGTTATATAGTGTAGGGTATAGAGTATAGAGTGTAGGGTATAAAGTGTAGGGTATAGAGTGTAGAGTGTAGAGTGTAGGGTATAGAGTGTAGAGTGTAGGGTATAGAGTGTAGGGTATAGAGTGTATGGTATAGAGTGTAGGGTATAGAGTGTAGGGTATAGAGTGTAGAGTGTAGGGATTAGAGTGTAGGGTATAGAGTGTATTGTATAGAGTGTAGAGTGTAGGGAATAGAGTGTAGGGTATAGAGTGTACGGTATAGAGTGTTGGGCTATAGAGTGTAGGGTATAGAGTATAGGGTATAGAGTGTAGGGTATAGAGTGTAGGGTATACAGTGTAGGGTATAAAGTGTAGAGTGTAGGGTATAGAGTGTAGGGTATAGAGTGTAGGGTATAGAGTGTAGGGTATAGAGTGTAGAGTGTAGGGTATAGAGTGTAGAGTTTAGGGTATAGAGTGTAGGGTATAGAGTGTAGGGTTTAGAGTGTATGGTATAGAGTGTAGGGTATAGAGTGTAGAGTGTAGGGTATAGAGTGTAGGATATAGAGTGTAGGGTATAGAGTGTATGGTATAGAGTGTTTGGTATAGAGTGTACAGTGTAGGGTATAGAGTGTAGGGTATAGATTGTAGGGTATAGAGTGTATTGCATAGGGTATAGAGTGTATGGTGTAGAGTGTAGGGTATAGAGTGTATAGTGTAGGGTATAGAGTGTAGGGTATAGAGTGTATGGTATAGAGTGTAGAGTGTAGGGAATAGAGTGTAGGGTATAGAGTGTACGGTATAGAGTGTTGGGCTATAGAGTGTAGGGTATAGAGTATAGGGTATAGAGTGTAGGGTATAGAGTGTAGGGTTTACAGTGTAGGGTATAAAGTGTAGAGTGTAGGGTATAGAGTGTAGGGTATAGAGTGGAGGGTATAGAGTGTAGGGTATAGAGTGTAGAGTGTAGGGTATAGAGTGTAGAGTTTAGGGTATAGAGTGTAGGGTATAGAGTGTAGGGTTTAGAGTGTATGGTATAGAGTGTAGGGTATAGAGTATAGAGTGTAGGGTATAGAGTGTAGGATATAGAGTGTAGGGTATAGAGTGTATGGTATAGAGTGTACGGTATAGAGTGTACAGTGTAGGGTATAGAGTGTAGGGTATAGATTGTAGGGTATAGAGTGTATTGTATAGGGTATAGAGTGTATGGTGTAGAGTGTAGGGTATAGAGTGTATAGTGTAGGGTATAGAGTAGGGTATAGAGTGTATGGTATAGAGTGTAGGGTATAGAGTGTATGGTATAGAGTGTAGGGTATAGAGTGTAGAGTGTAGGGTATAGAGCGTAGGGTATAGAGTGTAGAGTGTAGGGTATAGAGTTTAGGGTATAGAGTGTATGGTGTAGAGTGTAGGGAATAGAGTGTAGAGTGTAGGGTATAGAGTATATGGTATAGAGTGTAGGGTATAGAGTATAGAGTGTAGGGTATAGAGTGTAGGGTATAGAGTGTAGGGTATAGAGTGTATGGTATAGAGTGTAGGGAATAGAGTGTAGAGTGTAGGGTATAGAGTGTATGGTATAGAGTGTAGGGTATAGAGTGTAGAGGGTAGAGTGTAGGGTATAGAGTGTAGGGTATAGAGTGTAGGGTATAGAGTGTAGAGTGTAGGGTATAGAGTGTAGGGTGTAGAGTGTAGGGTATAGAGTGTAGGGTATAGAGTGTAGAGTGTAGGGTATAAAGTGTAGGGTATAGAGTGTAGGGTGTAGAGTGTAGGGTATAGAGTGTAGAGTGTAGGGTATAGAGTGTATGGTATAATGTGTAGGGTATAGAGTGTAGGGTGTAGAGTGTAGGGTTCAGATTGTAGGGTATAGAGTGTAGGGTATAGAGTGTAGAGTGTAGGGTATAGAGTGTAGGGTATAGAGTGTATGGTATAGAGTAGGGTATAGAGTGTAGGGTATAGAGTGTAGAGTGTAGGGTATAGAGTGTAGAGTGTAGGGTATAGAGTGTAGGGTATAAAGAGTAGAGTGTAGGGTATAGAGTGTAGAGTGTAGGGTATGGAGTGTATGGTATAGAGTGTAGGGTATAGAGTGTAGAGTATAGAGTGTTGGGTATAGAGTGTAGAGTGTAGGGTATAGAGTGTAGGGTATATAGTGTAGGGTATAGAGTGTAGGGTATATAGTGTAGGATATAGAGTGTATGGTATACAGTATAGAGTGTAGGGTATAGAGTGTAGGGTATAGAGTGTATGGTATAGAGTGTAGGGTATAGAGTGTTGGGTATAGATTGTAGGGTATAGAATGTAGAGTGTAGTGTATAGAGTATAGGGTATAGAGTGTATGGTGTAGAGTGTATGGAATAGAGTGTATGGAATATAGTGTACGGTATAGAGTGTAGAGAGTAGGGTATAGAGCGTAGGGTGTAGGGTATAGATTGGAGGGTATAGAGTGTAGGGTATAGAGTGTAGAGTGTAGGGTATAGAGTGCATGGTATAGAGTGTAGGGTGTAGAGTGTATGGTATAGAGTGTACAGCATAGAGTGTATGGTATAGAGTGTAGAGTGTAGGGTATAGAGTGTATGGTATAGAGTGTAGGGTGTAGAGTGTATAGTATAAAGTGTAGGGTACAGAGTGTAGAGTGTAGGGTATAGAGTGTAGAGTGTAGGGTATAGAGTGTATGGTATAGAGTGTAGGGTGTAGAGTGTATAGAATAGAGTGTAGGGTACAGAGTGTAGAGTGTAGGGTATAGAGTGTAGAGTGTAGGGTATAGAGTGTAGGGTATAGAGTGTAGGGTATAGAGTGTAGAGTGTAGGATATAGAGTGTAGAGTGTAGGGTATAAAGTGTAGGGTATATAGTGTAGGGTATATAGTGTATGGTATAGAGTGTACGGTATAGAGTGTACAGTGTAGGGTATAGAGTGTAGGGTATAGATTGTAGGGTATAGAGTGTATTGTATAGGGTATAGAGTGTATGGTGTAGAGTGTAGGGTATAGAGTGTATAGTGTAGGGTATAGAGTGTAGGGTATAGAGTGTATGGTATAGAGTGTAGAGTTTAGGGAATAGAGTGTAGGGTATAGAGTGTACGGTATAGAGTGTAGAGTGTAGGGTATAGAGTGTAGGATATAGAGTGTAGGGTATAGAGTGTATGGTATAGAGTGTTTGGTATAGAGTGTACAGTGTAGGGTATAGAGTGTAGGGTATAGATTGTAGGGTATAGAGTGTATTGCATAGGGTATAGAGTGTATGGTGTAGAGTGTAGGGTATAGAGTGTATAGTGTAGGGTATAGAGTGTAGGGTATAGAGTGTATGGTATAGAGTGTAGAGTGTAGGGAATAGAGTGTAGGGTATAGAGTGTACGGTATAGAGTGTTGGGCTATAGAGTGTAGGGTATAGAGTATAGGGTATAGAGTGTAGGGTATAGAGTGTAGGGTTTACAGTGTAGGGTATAAAGTGTAGAGTGTAGGGTATAGAGTGTAGGGTATAGAGTGGAGGGTATAGAGTGTAGGGTATAGAGTGTAGAGTGTAGGGTATAGAGTGTAGAGTTTAGGGTATAGAGTGTAGGGTATAGAGTGTAGGGTTTAGAGTGTATGGTATAGAGTGTAGGGTATAGAGTGTAGAGTGTAGGGTATAGAGTGTAGGATATAGAGTGTAGGGTATAGAGTGTATGGTATAGAGTGTACGGTATAGAGTGTACAGTGTAGGGTATAGAGTGTAGGGTATAGATTGTAGGGTATAGAGTGTATTGTATAGGGTATAGAGTGTATGGTGTAGAGTGTAGGGTATAGAGTGTATAGTGTAGGGTATAGAGTGTAGGGTATAGAGTGTATGGTATAGAGTGTAGGGTATAGAGTGTATGGTATAGAGTGTAGGGTATAGAGTGTAGAGTGTAGGGTATAGAGCGCAGGGTATAGACTGTAGATTGTAGGGTATAGAGTTTAGGGTATAGAGTGTATGGTGTAGAGTGTAGGGAATAGAGTGTAGAGTGTAGGGTATAGAGTATATGGTATAGAGTGTAGGGTATAGAGTATAGAGTGTAGGGTATAGAGTGTAGGGTATAGAGTGTAGGGTATAGAGTGTATGGTATAGAGTGTAGGGAATAGAGTGTAGAGTGTAGGGTATAGAGTGTATGGTATAGAGTGTAGGGTATAGAGTGTAGAGGGTAGAGTGTAGGGTATAGAGTGTAGGGTATAGAGTGTAGGGTATAGAGTGTAGAGTGTAGGGTATAGAGTGTAGGGTGTAGAGTGTAGGGTATAGAGTGTAGAGTGTAGGGTATAAAGTGTAGGGTATAGAGTGTAGGGTGTAGAGTGTAGGGTATAGAGTGTAGAGTGTAGGGTATAGAGTGTATGGTATAATGTGTAGGGTATAGAGTGTAGGGTGTAGAGTGTAGGGTACAGAGTGTAGGGTATAGAGTGTAGGGTATAGAGTGTAGAGTGTAGGGTATATAGTGTAGGGTATAGAGTATAAAGTGTAGGGTATAGAGTGTAGGGTATAGAGTGTAGAGTGTAGAGTGTAGGGTATAGAGTGTAGAGTGTAGGGTATAGAGTGTAGGGTATAGAGTGTATGGTATAGAGTAGGGTATAGAGTGTAGGGTATAGAGTGTAGAGTGTAGGGTATAGAGTGTAGAGTGTAGGGTATAGAGTGTAGGGTATAAAGAGTAGAGTGTAGGGTATAGAGTGTAGAGTGTAGGGTATGGAGTGTATGGTATAGAGTGTAGGGTATAGAGTGTAGAGTATAGAGTGTTGGGTATAGAGTGTAGAGTGTAGGGTATAGAGTGTAGGGTATATAGTGTAGGGTATAGAGTGTAGGGTATATAGTGTAGGATATAGAGTGTATGGTATACAGTATAGAGTGTAGGGTATAGAGTGTAGGGTATAGAGTGTATGGTATAGAGTGTAGGGTATAGAGTGTTGGGTATAGATTGTAGGGTATAGAATGTAGAGTGTAGTGTATAGAGTATAGGGTATAGAGTGTATGGTGTAGAGTGTAGGGTATAGAGTGTATAGTGTAGGGTATAGAGTGCAGGGTATAGAGTGTATGGAATAGAGTGTATGGAATATAGTGTACAGTATAGAGTGTAGAGAGTAGGGTATAGAGTGTAGGGTATAGAGCGTAGGGTGTAGGGTATAGATTGGAGGGTATAGAGTGTAGGGTATAGAGTGTTGAGTGTAGGGTATAGAGTGCATGGTATAGAGTGTAGGGTGTAGAGTGTATGGTATAGAGTGTACAGTATAGAGTGTATGGTATAGAGTGTAGAGTGTAGGGTATAGAGTGTATGGTATAGAGTGTAGGGTGTAGAGTGTATAGTATAAAGTGTAGGGTACAGAGTGTAGAGTGTAGGGTATAGAGTGTAGAGTGTAGGGTATAGAGTGTATGGTATAGAGTGTAGGGTGTAGAGTGTATAGTATAGAGTGTAGGGTACAGAGTGTAGAGTGTAGGGTATAGAGTGTAGAGTGTAGGGTATAGAGTGTAGGGTATAGAGTGTAGGGTATAGAGTGTAGAGTGTAGGATATAGAGTGTAGAGTGTAGGGTATAAAGTGTAGGGTATATAGTGTAGAGTATAGAGTGTATGGTATAGAGTGTACGGTATAGAGTGTACAGTGTAGGGTATAGAGTGTAGGGTATAGATTGTAGGGTATAGAGTGTATTGTATAGGGTATAGAGTGTATGGTGTAGAGTGTAGGGTATAGAGTGTATAGTGTAGGGTATAGAGTGTAGGGTATAGAGTGTATGGTATAGAGTGTAGAGTGTAGGGAATAGAGTGTAGGGTATAGAGTGTACGGTATAGAGTGTTGGGCTATAGAGTGTAGGGTATAGAGTATAGGGTATAGAGTGTAGGGTATAGAGTGTAGGGTATACAGTGTAGGGTATAAAGTGTAGAGTGTAGGGTATAGAGTGTAGGGTATAGAGTGTAGGGTATAGAGTGTAGAGTGTAGGGTATAGAGTGTAGAGTTTAGGGTATAGAGTGTAGGGTATAGAGTGTAGGGTTTAGAGTGTATGGTATAGAGTGTAGGGTATAAAGTGTAGAGTGTAGGGTATAGAGTGTAGGATATAGAGTGTAGGGTATAGAGTGTATGGTATAGAGTGTACGGTATAGAGTGTACAGTGTAGGGTATAGAGTGTAGGGTATAGATTGTAGGGTATAGAGTGTATTGTATAGGGTATAGAGTGTATGGTGTAGAGTGTAGGGTATAGAGTGTATAGTGTAGGGTATAGAGTGTAGGGTATAGAGTGTATGGTATAGAGTGTAGGGTATAGAGTGTATGGTATAGAGTGTAGGGTATAGAGTGTAGAGTGTAGGGTATAGAGTGTAGGGTATAGAGTGTAGAGTGTAGGGTATAGAGTTTAGGGTATAGAGTGTATGGTGTAGAGTGTAGGGAATAGAGTGTAGAGTGTAGGGTATAGAGTATATGGTATAGAGTGTAGGGTATAGAGTATAGAGTGTAGGGTATAGAGTGTAGGGTATAGAGTGTAGGGTATAGAGTGTATGGTATAGAGTGTAGGGAATAGAGTGTAGAGTGTAGGGTATAGAGTGTATGGTATAGAGTGTAGGGTATAGAGTGTAGGGTATAGAGTGTAGAGTGTAGGGTATATAGTGTAGGGTATAGAGTATAAAGTGTAGGGTATAGAGTGTAGGGTATAGAGTGTAGAGTGTAGAGTGTAGGGTATAGAGTGTAGAGTGTAGGGTATAGAGTGTAGGGTATAGAGTGTATGGTATAGAGTAGGGTATAGAGTGTAGGGTATAGAGTGTAGAGTGTAGGGTATAGAGTGTAGAGTGTAGGGTATAGAGTGTAGGGTATAAAGAGTAGAGTGTAGGGTATAGAGTGTAGAGTGTAGGGTATGGAGTGTATGGTATAGAGTGTAGGGTATAGAGTGTAGAGTATAGAGTGTTGGGTATAGAGTGTAGAGTGTAGGGTATAGAGTGTAGGGTATATAGTGTAGGGTATAGAGTGTAGGGTATATAGTGTAGGATATAGAGTGTATGGTATACAGTATAGAGTGTAGGGTATAGAGTGTAGGGTATAGAGTGTATGGTATAGAGTGTAGGGTATAGAGTGTTGGGTATAGATTGTAGGGTATAGAATGTAGAGTGTAGTGTATAGAGTATAGGGTATAGAGTGTATGGTGTAGAGTGTAGGGTATAGAGTGTATAGTGTAGGGTATAGAGTGCAGGGTATAGAGTGTATGGAATAGAGTGTATGGAATATAGTGTACGGTATAGAGTGTAGAGAGTAGGGTATAGAGTGTAGGGTATAGAGCGTAGGGTGTAGGGTATAGATTGGAGGGTATAGAGTGTAGGGTATAGAGTGTAGAGTGTAGGGTATAGAGTGCATGGTATAGAGTGTAGGGTGTAGAGTGTATGGTATAGAGTGTACAGTATAGAGTGTATGGTATAGAGTGTAGAGTGTAGGGTATAGAGTGTATGGTATAGAGTGTAGGGTGTAGAGTGTATAGTATAAAGTGTAGGGTACAGAGTGTAGAGTGTAGGGTATAGAGTGTAGAGTGTAGGGTATAGAGTGTATGGTATAGAGTGTAGGGTGTAGAGTGTATAGTATAGAGTGTAGAGTACAGAGTGTAGAGTGTAGGGTATAGAGTGTAGAGTGTAGGGTATAGAGTGTAGGGTATAGAGTGTAGGGTATAGAGTGTAGAGTGTAGGATATAGAGTGTAGAGTGTAGGGTATAAAGTGTAGGGTATATAGTGTAGGGTATAGAGTGTATGGTATAGAGTGTACGGTATAGAGTGTACAGTGTAGGGTATAGAGTGTAGGGTATAGATTGTAGGGTATAGAGTGTATTGTATAGGGTATAGAGTGTATGGTGTAGAGTGTAGGGTATAGAGTGTATAGTGTAGGGTATAGAGTGTAGGGTATAGAGTGTATGGTATAGAGTGTAGAGTGTAGGGAATAGAGTGTAGGGTATAGAGTGTACGGTATAGAGTGTAGAGTGTAGGGTATAGATTGTAGGATATAGAGTGTAGGGTATAGAGTGTATGGTATAGAGTGTTTGGTATAGAGTGTACAGTGTAGGGTATAGAGTGTAGGGTATAGATTGTAGGGTATAGAGTGTATTGCATAGGGTATAGAGTGTATGGTGTAGAGTGTAGGGTATAGAGTGTATAGTGTAGGGTATAGAGTGTAGAGTATAGAGTGTATGGTATAGAGTGTAGAGTGTAGGGAATAGAGTGTAGGGTATAGAGTGTACGGTATAGAGTGTTGGGCTATAGAGTGTAGGGTATAGAGTATAGGGTATAGAGTGTAGGGTATAGAGTGTAGGGTTTACAGTGTAGGGTATAAAGTGTAGAGTGTAGGGTATAGAGTGTAGGGTATAGAGTGGAGGGTATAGAGTGTAGGGTATAGAGTGTAGAGTGTAGGGTATAGAGTGTAGAGTTTAGGGTATAGAGTGTAGGGTATAGAGTGTAGGGTTTAGAGTGTATGGTATAGAGTGTAGGGTATAGAGTGTAGAGTGTAGGGTATAGAGTGTAGGATATAGAGTGTAGGGTATAGAGTGTATGGTATAGAGTGTACGGTATAGAGTGTACAGTGTAGGGTATAGAGTGTAGGGTATAGATTGTAGGGTATAGAGTGTATTGTATAGGGTATAGAGTGTATGGTGTAGAGTGTAGGGTATAGAGTGTATAGTGTAGGGTATAGAGTGTAGGGTATAGAGTGTATGGTATAGAGTGTAGGGTATAGAGTGTATGGTATAGAGTGTAGGGTATAGAGTGTAGAGTGTAGGGTATAGAGCGTAGGGTATAGAGTGTAGAGTGTAGGGTATAGAGTTTAGGGTATAGAGTGTATGGTGTAGAGTGTAGGGAATAGAGTGTAGAGTGTAGGGTATAGAGTATATGGTATAGAGTGTAGGGTATAGAGTATAGAGTGTAGGGTATAGAGTGTAGGGTATAGAGTGTAGGGTATAGAGTGTATGGTATAGAGTGTAGGGAATAGAGTGTAGGGTATAGAGTGTATGGTATAGAGTGTAGGGTATAGAGTGTAGAGGGTAGAGTGTAGGGTATAGAGTGTAGGGTATAGAGTGTAGGGTATAGAGTGTAGAGTGTAGGGTATAGAGTGTAGGGTGTAGAGTGTAGGGTATAGAGTGTAGGGTATAGAGTGTAGAGTGTAGGGTATAAAGTGTAGGGTATAGAGTGTAGGGTGTAGAGTGTAGGGTATAGAGTGTAGAGTGTAGGGTATAGAGTGTATGGTATAATGTGTAGGGTATAGAGTGTAGGGTGTAGAGTGTAGGGTACAGAGTGTAGGGTATAGAGTGTAGGGTATAGAGTGTAGAGTGTAGGGTATATAGTGTAGGGTATAGAGTATAAAGTGTAGGGTATAGAGTGTAGGGTATAGAGTGTAGAGTGTAGAGTGTAGGGTATAGAGTGTAGAGTGTAGGGTATAGAGTGTAGGGTATAGAGTGTATGGTATAGAGTAGGGTATAGAGAGTAGGGTATAGAGTGTAGAGTGTAGGGTATAGAGTGTAGAGTGTAGGGTATAGAGTGTAGGGTATAAAGAGTAGAGTGTAGGGTATAGAGTGTAGAGTGTAGGGTATGGAGTGTATGGTATAGAGTGTAGGGTATAGAGTGTAGAGTATAGAGTGTTGGGTATAGAGTGTAGAGTGTAGGGTATAGAGTGTAGGGTATATAGTGTAGGGTATAGAGTGTAGGGTATATAGTGTAGGATATAGAGTGTATGGTATACAGTATAGAGTGTAGGGTATAGAGTGTAGGGTATAGAGTGTATGGTATAGAGTGTAGGGTATAGAGTGTTGGGTATAGATTGTAGGGTATAGAATGTAGAGTGTAGTGTATAGAGTATAGGGTATAGAGTGTATGGTGTAGAGTGTAGGGTATAGAGTGTATAGTGTAGGGTATAGAGTGCAGGGTATAGAGTGTATGGAATAGAGTGTATGGAATATAGTGTACGGTATAGAGTGTAGAGAGTAGGGTATAGAGTGTAGGGTATAGAGCGTAGGGTGTAGGGTATAGATTGGAGGGTATAGAGTGTAGGGTATAGAGTGTAGAGTGTAGGGTATAGAGTGCATGGTATAGAGTGTAGGGTGTAGAGTGTATGGTATAGAGTGTACAGTATAGAGTGTATGGTATAGAGTGTAGAGTGTAGGGTATAGAGTGTATGGTATAGAGTGTAGGGTGTAGAGTGTATAGTATAAAGTGTAGGGTACAGAGTGTAGAGTGTAGGGTATAGAGTGTAGAGTGTAGGGTATAGCGTGTATGGTATAGAGTGTAGGGTGTAGAGTGTATAGTATAGAGTGTAGGGTACAGAGTGTAGAGTGTAGGGTATAGAGTGTAGAGTGTAGGGTATAGAGTGTAGGGTATAGAGTGTAGGGTATAGAGTGTAGAGTGTAGGATATAGAGTGTAGAGTGTAGGGTATAAAGTGTAGGGTATATAGTGTAGGGTATAGAGTGTATGGTATAGAGTGTACGGTATAGAGTGTACAGTGTAGGGTATAGAGTGTAGGGTATAGATTGTAGGGTATAGAGTGTATTGTATAGGGTATAGAGTGTATGGTGTAGAGTGTAGGGTATAGAGTGTATAGTGTAGGGTATAGAGTGTAGGGTATAGAGTGTATGGTATAGAGTGTAGAGTGTAGGGAATAGAGTGTAGGGTATAGAGTGTACGGTATAGAGTGTTGGGCTATAGAGTGTAGGGTATAGAGTATAGGGTATAGAGTGTAGGGTATAGAGTGTAGGGTATACAGTGTAGGGTATAAAGTGTAGAGTGTAGGGTATAGAGTGTAGGGTATAGAGTGTAGGGTATAGAGTGCAGAGTGTAGGGTATAGAGTGTAGAGTTTAGGGTATAGAGTGTAGGGTATAGAGTGTAGGGTTTAGAGTGTATGGTATAGAGTGTAGGGTATAGAGTGTAGAGTGTAGGGTATAGAGTGTAGGATATAGAGTGTAGGGTATAGAGTGTATGGTATAGAGTGTACGGTATAGAGTGTACAGTGTAGGGTATAGAGTGTAGGGTATAGATTGTAGGGTATAGAGTGTATTGTATAGGGTATAGAGTGTATGGTGTAGAGTGTAGGGTATAGAGTGTATAGTGTAGGGTATAGAGTGTAGGGTATAGAGTGTATGGTATAGAGTGTAGGGTATAGAGTGTATGGTATAGAGTGTAGGGTATAGAGTGTAGAGTGTAGGGTATAGAGTGTAGGGTATAGAGTGTAGAGTGTAGGGTATAGAGTTTAGGGTATAGAGTGTATGGTGTAGAGTGTAGGGAATAGAGTGTAGAGTGTAGGGTATAGAGTATATGGTATAGAGTGTAGGGTATAGAGTATAGAGTGTAGGGTATAGAGTGTAGGGTATAGAGTGTAGGGTATAGAGTGTATGGTATAGAGTGTAGGGAATAGAGTGTAGAGTGTAGGGTATAGAGTGTATGGTATAGAGTGTAGGGTATAGAGTGTAGAGGGTAGAGTGTAGGGTATAGAGTGTAGGGTATAGAGTGTAGGGTATAGAGTGTAGAGTGTAGGGTATAAAGTGTAGGGTATAGAGTGTAGGGTGTAGAGTGTAGGGTATAGAGTGTAGAGTGTAGGGTATAGAGTGTATGGTATAATGTGTAGGGTATAGAGTGTAGGGTGTAGAGTGTAGGGTACAGAGTGTAGGGTATAGAGTGTAGGGTATAGAGTGTAGAGTGTAGGGTATATAGTGTAGGGTATAGAGTATAGAGTGTAGGGTATAGAGTGTAGGGTATAGAGTGTAGAGTGTAGAGTGTAGGGTATAGAGTGTAGAGTGTAGGGTATAGAGTGTAGGGTATAGAGTGTATGGTATAGAGTAGGGTATAGAGTGTAGAGTGTAGGGTATAGAGTGTAGAGTGTAGGTTATAGAGTGTAGGGTATAAAGAGTAGAGTGTAGGGTATAGAGTGTAGAGTGTAGGGTATGGAGTGTATGGTATAGAGTGTAGGGTATAGAGTGTAGAGTATAGAGTGTTGGGTATAGAGTGTAGAGTGTAGGGTATAGAGTGTAGGGTATAGAGTGTAGGGTATAGAGTGTAGGGTATAGAGTGTAGAGTGTAGGTTATATAGTGTAGGGTATAGAGTATAGAGTGTAGGGTATAAAGTGTAGGGTATAGAGTGTAGAGTGTAGAGTGTAGGGTATAGAGTGTAGAGTGTAGGGTATAGAGTGTAGGGTATAGAGTGTATGGTATAGAGTGTAGGGTATAGAGTGTAGGGTATAGAGTGTAGAGTGTAGGGATTAGAGTGTAGGGTATAGAGTGTATTGTATAGAGTGTAGAGTGTAGGGAATAGAGTGTAGGGTATAGAGTGTACGGTATAGAGTGTTGGGCTATAGAGTGTAGGGTATAGAGTATAGGGTATAGAGTGTAGGGTATAGAGTGTAGGGTATACAGTGTAGGGTATAAAGTGTAGAGTGTAGGGTATAGAGTGTAGGGTATAGAGTGTAGGGTATAGAGTGTAGGGTATAGAGTGTAGAGTGTAGGGTATAGAGTGTAGAGTTTAGGGTATAGAGTGTAGGGTATAGAGTGTAGGGTTTAGAGTGTATGGTATAGAGTGTAGGGTATAGAGTGTAGAGTGTAGGGTATAGAGTGTAGGATATAGAGTGTAGGGTATAGAGTGTATGGTATAGAGTGTTTGGTATAGAGTGTACAGTGTAGGGTATAGAGTGTAGGGTATAGATTGTAGGGTATAGAGTGTATTGCATAGGGTATAGAGTGTATGGTGTAGAGTGTAGGGTATAGAGTGTATAGTGTAGGGTATAGAGTGTAGGGTATAGAGTGTATGGTATAGAGTGTAGAGTGTAGGGAATAGAGTGTAGGGTATAGAGTGTACGGTATAGAGTGTTGGGCTATAGAGTGTAGGGTATAGAGTATAGGGTATAGAGTGTAGGGTATAGAGTGTAGGGTTTACAGTGTAGGGTATAAAGTGTAGAGTGTAGGGTATAGAGTGTAGGGTATAGAGTGGAGGGTATAGAGTGTAGGGTATAGAGTGTAGAGTGTAGGGTATAGAGTGTAGAGTTTAGGGTATAGAGTGTAGGGTATAGAGTGTAGGGTTTAGAGTGTATGGTATAGAGTGTAGGGTATAGAGTATAGAGTGTAGGGTATAGAGTGTAGGATATAGAGTGTAGGGTATAGAGTGTATGGTATAGAGTGTACGGTATAGAGTGTACAGTGTAGGGTATAGAGTGTAGGGTATAGATTGTAGGGTATAGAGTGTATTGTATAGGGTATAGAGTGTATGGTGTAGAGTGTAGGGTATAGAGTGTATAGTGTAGGGTATAGAGTAGGGTATAGAGTGTATGGTATAGAGTGTAGGGTATAGAGTGTATGGTATAGAGTGTAGGGTATAGAGTGTAGAGTGTAGGGTATAGAGCGTAGGGTATAGAGTGTAGAGTGTAGGGTATAGAGTTTAGGGTATAGAGTGTATGGTGTAGAGTGTAGGGAATAGAGTGTAGAGTGTAGGGTATAGAGTATATGGTATAGAGTGTAGGGTATAGAGTATAGAGTGTAGGGTATAGAGTGTAGGGTATAGAGTGTAGGGTATAGAGTGTATGGTATAGAGTGTAGGGAATAGAGTGTAGAGTGTAGGGTATAGAGTGTATGGTATAGAGTGTAGGGTATAGAGTGTAGAGGGTAGAGTGTAGGGTATAGAGTGTAGGGTATAGAGTGTAGGGTATAGAGTGTAGAGTGTAGGGTATAGAGTGTAGGGTGTAGAGTGTAGGGTATAGAGTGTAGGGTATAGAGTGTAGAGTGTAGGGTATAAAGTGTAGGGTATAGAGTGTAGGGTGTAGAGTGTAGGGTATAGAGTGTAGAGTGTAGGGTATAGAGTGTATGGTATAATGTGTAGGGTATAGAGTGTAGGGTGTAGAGTGTAGGGTTCAGATTGTAGGGTATAGAGTGTAGGGTATAGAGTGTAGAGTGTAGGGTATAGAGTGTAGGGTATAGAGTGTATGGTATAGAGTAGGGTATAGAGTGTAGGGTATAGAGTGTAGAGTGTAGGGTATAGAGTGTAGAGTGTAGGGTATAGAGTGTAGGGTATAAAGAGTAGAGTGTAGGGTATAGAGTGTAGAGTGTAGGGTATGGAGTGTATGGTATAGAGTGTAGGGTATAGAGTGTAGAGTATAGAGTGTTGGGTATAGAGTGTAGAGTGTAGGGTATAGAGTGTAGGGTATATAGTGTAGGGTATAGAGTGTAGGGTATATAGTGTAGGATATAGAGTGTATGGTATACAGTATAGAGTGTAGGGTATAGAGTGTAGGGTATAGAGTGTATGGTATAGAGTGTAGGGTATAGAGTGTTGGGTATAGATTGTAGGGTATAGAATGTAGAGTGTAGTGTATAGAGTATAGGGTATAGAGTGTATGGTGTAGAGTGTATGGAATAGAGTGTATGGAATATAGTGTACGGTATAGAGTGTAGAGAGTAGGGTATAGAGCGTAGGGTGTAGGGTATAGATTGGAGGGTATAGAGTGTAGGGTATAGAGTGTAGAGTGTAGGGTATAGAGTGCATGGTATAGAGTGTAGGGTGTAGAGTGTATGGTATAGAGTGTACAGCATAGAGTGTATGGTATAGAGTGTAGAGTGTAGGGTATAGAGTGTATGGTATAGAGTGTAGGGTGTAGAGTGTATAGTATAAAGTGTAGGGTACAGAGTGTAGAGTGTAGGGTATAGAGTGTAGAGTGTAGGGTATAGAGTGTATGGTATAGAGTGTAGGGTGTAGAGTGTATAGAATAGAGTGTAGGGTACAGAGTGTAGAGTGTAGGGTATAGAGTGTAGAGTGTAGGGTATAGAGTGTAGGGTATAGAGTGTAGGGTATAGAGTGTAGAGTGTAGGATATAGAGTGTAGAGTGTAGGGTATAAAGTGTAGGGTATATAGTGTAGGGTATATAGTGTATGGTATAGAGTGTACGGTATAGAGTGTACAGTGTAGGGTATAGAGTGTAGGGTATAGATTGTAGGGTATAGAGTGTATTGTATAGGGTATAGAGTGTATGGTGTAGAGTGTAGGGTATAGAGTGTATAGTGTAGGGTATAGAGTGTAGGGTATAGAGTGTATGGTATAGAGTGTAGAGTTTAGGGAATAGAGTGTAGGGTATAGAGTGTACGGTATAGAGTGTAGAGTGTAGGGTATAGAGTGTAGGATATAGAGTGTAGGGTATAGAGTGTATGGTATAGAGTGTTTGGTATAGAGTGTACAGTGTAGGGTATAGAGTGTAGGGTATAGATTGTAGGGTATAGAGTGTATTGCATAGGGTATAGAGTGTATGGTGTAGAGTGTAGGGTATAGAGTGTATAGTGTAGGGTATAGAGTGTAGGGTATAGAGTGTATGGTATAGAGTGTAGAGTGTAGGGAATAGAGTGTAGGGTATAGAGTGTACGGTATAGAGTGTTGGGCTATAGAGTGTAGGGTATAGAGTATAGGGTATAGAGTGTAGGGTATAGAGTGTAGGGTTTACAGTGTAGGGTATAAAGTGTAGAGTGTAGGGTATAGAGTGTAGGGTATAGAGTGGAGGGTATAGAGTGTAGGGTATAGAGTGTAGAGTGTAGGGTATAGAGTGTAGAGTTTAGGGTATAGAGTGTAGGGTATAGAGTGTAGGGTTTAGAGTGTATGGTATAGAGTGTAGGGTATAGAGTGTAGAGTGTAGGGTATAGAGTGTAGGATATAGAGTGTAGGGTATAGAGTGTATGGTATAGAGTGTACGGTATAGAGTGTACAGTGTAGGGTATAGAGTGTAGGGTATAGATTGTAGGGTATAGAGTGTATTGTATAGGGTATAGAGTGTATGGTGTAGAGTGTAGGGTATAGAGTGTATAGTGTAGGGTATAGAGTGTAGGGTATAGAGTGTATGGTATAGAGTGTAGGGTATAGAGTGTATGGTATAGAGTGTAGGGTATAGAGTGTAGAGTGTAGGGTATAGAGCGCAGGGTATAGACTGTAGATTGTAGGGTATAGAGTTTAGGGTATAGAGTGTATGGTGTAGAGTGTAGGGAATAGAGTGTAGAGTGTAGGGTATAGAGTATATGGTATAGAGTGTAGGGTATAGAGTATAGAGTGTAGGGTATAGAGTGTAGGGTATAGAGTGTAGGGTATAGAGTGTATGGTATAGAGTGTAGGGAATAGAGTGTAGAGTGTAGGGTATAGAGTGTATGGTATAGAGTGTAGGGTATAGAGTGTAGAGGGTAGAGTGTAGGGTATAGAGTGTAGGGTATAGAGTGTAGGGTATAGAGTGTAGAGTGTAGGGTATAGAGTGTAGGGTGTAGAGTGTAGGGTATAGAGTGTAGAGTGTAGGGTATAAAGTGTAGGGTATAGAGTGTAGGGTGTAGAGTGTAGGGTATAGAGTGTAGAGTGTAGGGTATAGAGTGTATGGTATAATGTGTAGGGTATAGAGTGTAGGGTGTAGAGTGTAGGGTACAGAGTGTAGGGTATAGAGTGTAGGGTATAGAGTGTAGAGTGTAGGGTATATAGTGTAGGGTATAGAGTATAAAGTGTAGGGTATAGAGTGTAGGGTATAGAGTGTAGAGTGTAGAGTGTAGGGTATAGAGTGTAGAGTGTAGGGTATAGAGTGTAGGGTATAGAGTGTATGGTATAGAGTAGGGTATAGAGTGTAGGGTATAGAGTGTAGAGTGTAGGGTATAGAGTGTAGAGTGTAGGGTATAGAGTGTAGGGTATAAAGAGTAGAGTGTAGGGTATAGAGTGTAGAGTGTAGGGTATGGAGTGTATGGTATAGAGTGTAGGGTATAGAGTGTAGAGTATAGAGTGTTGGGTATAGAGTGTAGAGTGTAGGGTATAGAGTGTAGGGTATATAGTGTAGGGTATAGAGTGTAGGGTATATAGTGTAGGATATAGAGTGTATGGTATACAGTATAGAGTGTAGGGTATAGAGTGTAGGGTATAGAGTGTATGGTATAGAGTGTAGGGTATAGAGTGTTGGGTATAGATTGTAGGGTATAGAATGTAGAGTGTAGTGTATAGAGTATAGGGTATAGAGTGTATGGTGTAGAGTGTAGGGTATAGAGTGTATAGTGTAGGGTATAGAGTGCAGGGTATAGAGTGTATGGAATAGAGTGTATGGAATATAGTGTACAGTATAGAGTGTAGAGAGTAGGGTATAGAGTGTAGGGTATAGAGCGTAGGGTGTAGGGTATAGATTGGAGGGTATAGAGTGTAGGGTATAGAGTGTTGAGTGTAGGGTATAGAGTGCATGGTATAGAGTGTAGGGTGTAGAGTGTATGGTATAGAGTGTACAGTATAGAGTGTATGGTATAGAGTGTAGAGTGTAGGGTATAGAGTGTATGGTATAGAGTGTAGGGTGTAGAGTGTATAGTATAAAGTGTAGGGTACAGAGTGTAGAGTGTAGGGTATAGAGTGTAGAGTGTAGGGTATAGAGTGTATGGTATAGAGTGTAGGGTGTAGAGTGTATAGTATAGAGTGTAGGGTACAGAGTGTAGAGTGTAGGGTATAGAGTGTAGAGTGTAGGGTATAGAGTGTAGGGTATAGAGTGTAGGGTATAGAGTGTAGAGTGTAGGATATAGAGTGTAGAGTGTAGGGTATAAAGTGTAGGGTATATAGTGTAGAGTATAGAGTGTATGGTATAGAGTGTACGGTATAGAGTGTACAGTGTAGGGTATAGAGTGTAGGGTATAGATTGTAGGGTATAGAGTGTATTGTATAGGGTATAGAGTGTATGGTGTAGAGTGTAGGGTATAGAGTGTATAGTGTAGGGTATAGAGTGTAGGGTATAGAGTGTATGGTATAGAGTGTAGAGTGTAGGGAATAGAGTGTAGGGTATAGAGTGTACGGTATAGAGTGTTGGGCTATAGAGTGTAGGGTATAGAGTATAGGGTATAGAGTGTAGGGTATAGAGTGTAGGGTATACAGTGTAGGGTATAAAGTGTAGAGTGTAGGGTATAGAGTGTAGGGTATAGAGTGTAGGGTATAGAGTGTAGAGTGTAGGGTATAGAGTGTAGAGTTTAGGGTATAGAGTGTAGGGTATAGAGTGTAGGGTTTAGAGTGTATGGTATAGAGTGTAGGGTATAAAGTGTAGAGTGTAGGGTATAGAGTGTAGGATATAGAGTGTAGGGTATAGAGTGTATGGTATAGAGTGTACGGTATAGAGTGTACAGTGTAGGGTATAGAGTGTAGGGTATAGATTGTAGGGTATAGAGTGTATTGTATAGGGTATAGAGTGTATGGTGTAGAGTGTAGGGTATAGAGTGTATAGTGTAGGGTATAGAGTGTAGGGTATAGAGTGTATGGTATAGAGTGTAGGGTATAGAGTGTATGGTATAGAGTGTAGGGTATAGAGTGTAGAGTGTAGGGTATAGAGTGTAGGGTATAGAGTGTAGAGTGTAGGGTATAGAGTTTAGGGTATAGAGTGTATGGTGTAGAGTGTAGGGAATAGAGTGTAGAGTGTAGGGTATAGAGTATATGGTATAGAGTGTAGGGTATAGAGTATAGAGTGTAGGGTATAGAGTGTAGGGTATAGAGTGTAGGGTATAGAGTGTATGGTATAGAGTGTAGGGAATAGAGTGTAGAGTGTAGGGTATAGAGTGTATGGTATAGAGTGTAGGGTATAGAGTGTAGGGTATAGAGTGTAGAGTGTAGGGTATATAGTGTAGGGTATAGAGTATAAAGTGTAGGGTATAGAGTGTAGGGTATAGAGTGTAGAGTGTAGAGTGTAGGGTATAGAGTGTAGAGTGTAGGGTATAGAGTGTAGGGTATAGAGTGTATGGTATAGAGTAGGGTATAGAGTGTAGGGTATAGAGTGTAGAGTGTAGGGTATAGAGTGTAGAGTGTAGGGTATAGAGTGTAGGGTATAAAGAGTAGAGTGTAGGGTATAGAGTGTAGAGTGTAGGGTATGGAGTGTATGGTATAGAGTGTAGGGTATAGAGTGTAGAGTATAGAGTGTTGGGTATAGAGTGTAGAGTGTAGGGTATAGAGTGTAGGGTATATAGTGTAGGGTATAGAGTGTAGGGTATATAGTGTAGGATATAGAGTGTATGGTATACAGTATAGAGTGTAGGGTATAGAGTGTAGGGTATAGAGTGTATGGTATAGAGTGTAGGGTATAGAGTGTTGGGTATAGATTGTAGGGTATAGAATGTAGAGTGTAGTGTATAGAGTATAGGGTATAGAGTGTATGGTGTAGAGTGTAGGGTATAGAGTGTATAGTGTAGGGTATAGAGTGCAGGGTATAGAGTGTATGGAATAGAGTGTATGGAATATAGTGTACGGTATAGAGTGTAGAGAGTAGGGTATAGAGTGTAGGGTATAGAGCGTAGGGTGTAGGGTATAGATTGGAGGGTATAGAGTGTAGGGTATAGAGTGTAGAGTGTAGGGTATAGAGTGCATGGTATAGAGTGTAGGGTGTAGAGTGTATGGTATAGAGTGTACAGTATAGAGTGTATGGTATAGAGTGTAGAGTGTAGGGTATAGAGTGTATGGTATAGAGTGTAGGGTGTAGAGTGTATAGTATAAAGTGTAGGGTACAGAGTGTAGAGTGTAGGGTATAGAGTGTAGAGTGTAGGGTATAGAGTGTATGGTATAGAGTGTAGGGTGTAGAGTGTATAGTATAGAGTGTAGAGTACAGAGTGTAGAGTGTAGGGTATAGAGTGTAGAGTGTAGGGTATAGAGTGTAGGGTATAGAGTGTAGGGTATAGAGTGTAGAGTGTAGGATATAGAGTGTAGAGTGTAGGGTATAAAGTGTAGGGTATATAGTGTAGGGTATAGAGTGTATGGTATAGAGTGTACGGTATAGAGTGTACAGTGTAGGGTATAGAGTGTAGGGTATAGATTGTAGGGTATAGAGTGTATTGTATAGGGTATAGAGTGTATGGTGTAGAGTGTAGGGTATAGAGTGTATAGTGTAGGGTATAGAGTGTAGGGTATAGAGTGTATGGTATAGAGTGTAGAGTGTAGGGAATAGAGTGTAGGGTATAGAGTGTACGGTATAGAGTGTAGAGTGTAGGGTATAGATTGTAGGATATAGAGTGTAGGGTATAGAGTGTATGGTATAGAGTGTTTGGTATAGAGTGTACAGTGTAGGGTATAGAGTGTAGGGTATAGATTGTAGGGTATAGAGTGTATTGCATAGGGTATAGAGTGTATGGTGTAGAGTGTAGGGTATAGAGTGTATAGTGTAGGGTATAGAGTGTAGAGTATAGAGTGTATGGTATAGAGTGTAGAGTGTAGGGAATAGAGTGTAGGGTATAGAGTGTACGGTATAGAGTGTTGGGCTATAGAGTGTAGGGTATAGAGTATAGGGTATAGAGTGTAGGGTATAGAGTGTAGGGTTTACAGTGTAGGGTATAAAGTGTAGAGTGTAGGGTATAGAGTGTAGGGTATAGAGTGGAGGGTATAGAGTGTAGGGTATAGAGTGTAGAGTGTAGGGTATAGAGTGTAGAGTTTAGGGTATAGAGTGTAGGGTATAGAGTGTAGGGTTTAGAGTGTATGGTATAGAGTGTAGGGTATAGAGTGTAGAGTGTAGGGTATAGAGTGTAGGATATAGAGTGTAGGGTATAGAGTGTATGGTATAGAGTGTACGGTATAGAGTGTACAGTGTAGGGTATAGAGTGTAGGGTATAGATTGTAGGGTATAGAGTGTATTGTATAGGGTATAGAGTGTATGGTGTAGAGTGTAGGGTATAGAGTGTATAGTGTAGGGTATAGAGTGTAGGGTATAGAGTGTATGGTATAGAGTGTAGGGTATAGAGTGTATGGTATAGAGTGTAGGGTATAGAGTGTAGAGTGTAGGGTATAGAGCGTAGGGTATAGAGTGTAGAGTGTAGGGTATAGAGTTTAGGGTATAGAGTGTATGGTGTAGAGTGTAGGGAATAGAGTGTAGAGTGTAGGGTATAGAGTATATGGTATAGAGTGTAGGGTATAGAGTATAGAGTGTAGGGTATAGAGTGTAGGGTATAGAGTGTAGGGTATAGAGTGTATGGTATAGAGTGTAGGGAATAGAGTGTAGGGTATAGAGTGTATGGTATAGAGTGTAGGGTATAGAGTGTAGAGGGTAGAGTGTAGGGTATAGAGTGTAGGGTATAGAGTGTAGGGTATAGAGTGTAGAGTGTAGGGTATAGAGTGTAGGGTGTAGAGTGTAGGGTATAGAGTGTAGGGTATAGAGTGTAGAGTGTAGGGTATAAAGTGTAGGGTATAGAGTGTAGGGTGTAGAGTGTAGGGTATAGAGTGTAGAGTGTAGGGTATAGAGTGTATGGTATAATGTGTAGGGTATAGAGTGTAGGGTGTAGAGTGTAGGGTACAGAGTGTAGGGTATAGAGTGTAGGGTATAGAGTGTAGAGTGTAGGGTATATAGTGTAGGGTATAGAGTATAAAGTGTAGGGTATAGAGTGTAGGGTATAGAGTGTAGAGTGTAGAGTGTAGGGTATAGAGTGTAGAGTGTAGGGTATAGAGTGTAGGGTATAGAGTGTATGGTATAGAGTAGGGTATAGAGAGTAGGGTATAGAGTGTAGAGTGTAGGGTATAGAGTGTAGAGTGTAGGGTATAGAGTGTAGGGTATAAAGAGTAGAGTGTAGGGTATAGAGTGTAGAGTGTAGGGTATGGAGTGTATGGTATAGAGTGTAGGGTATAGAGTGTAGAGTATAGAGTGTTGGGTATAGAGTGTAGAGTGTAGGGTATAGAGTGTAGGGTATATAGTGTAGGGTATAGAGTGTAGGGTATATAGTGTAGGATATAGAGTGTATGGTATACAGTATAGAGTGTAGGGTATAGAGTGTAGGGTATAGAGTGTATGGTATAGAGTGTAGGGTATAGAGTGTTGGGTATAGATTGTAGGGTATAGAATGTAGAGTGTAGTGTATAGAGTATAGGGTATAGAGTGTATGGTGTAGAGTGTAGGGTATAGAGTGTATAGTGTAGGGTATAGAGTGCAGGGTATAGAGTGTATGGAATAGAGTGTATGGAATATAGTGTACGGTATAGAGTGTAGAGAGTAGGGTATAGAGTGTAGGGTATAGAGCGTAGGGTGTAGGGTATAGATTGGAGGGTATAGAGTGTAGGGTATAGAGTGTAGAGTGTAGGGTATAGAGTGCATGGTATAGAGTGTAGGGTGTAGAGTGTATGGTATAGAGTGTACAGTATAGAGTGTATGGTATAGAGTGTAGAGTGTAGGGTATAGAGTGTATGGTATAGAGTGTAGGGTGTAGAGTGTATAGTATAAAGTGTAGGGTACAGAGTGTAGAGTGTAGGGTATAGAGTGTAGAGTGTAGGGTATAGCGTGTATGGTATAGAGTGTAGGGTGTAGAGTGTATAGTATAGAGTGTAGGGTACAGAGTGTAGAGTGTAGGGTATAGAGTGTAGAGTGTAGGGTATAGAGTGTAGGGTATAGAGTGTAGGGTATAGAGTGTAGAGTGTAGGATATAGAGTGTAGAGTGTAGGGTATAAAGTGTAGGGTATATAGTGTAGGGTATAGAGTGTATGGTATAGAGTGTACGGTATAGAGTGTACAGTGTAGGGTATAGAGTGTAGGGTATAGATTGTAGGGTATAGAGTGTATTGTATAGGGTATAGAGTGTATGGTGTAGAGTGTAGGGTATAGAGTGTATAGTGTAGGGTATAGAGTGTAGGGTATAGAGTGTATGGTATAGAGTGTAGAGTGTAGGGAATAGAGTGTAGGGTATAGAGTGTACGGTATAGAGTGTTGGGCTATAGAGTGTAGGGTATAGAGTATAGGGTATAGAGTGTAGGGTATAGAGTGTAGGGTATACAGTGTAGGGTATAAAGTGTAGAGTGTAGGGTATAGAGTGTAGGGTATAGAGTGTAGGGTATAGAGTGCAGAGTGTAGGGTATAGAGTGTAGAGTTTAGGGTATAGAGTGTAGGGTATAGAGTGTAGGGTTTAGAGTGTATGGTATAGAGTGTAGGGTATAGAGTGTAGAGTGTAGGGTATAGAGTGTAGGATATAGAGTGTAGGGTATAGAGTGTATGGTATAGAGTGTACGGTATAGAGTGTACAGTGTAGGGTATAGAGTGTAGGGTATAGATTGTAGGGTATAGAGTGTATTGTATAGGGTATAGAGTGTATGGTGTAGAGTGTAGGGTATAGAGTGTATAGTGTAGGGTATAGAGTGTAGGGTATAGAGTGTATGGTATAGAGTGTAGGGTATAGAGTGTATGGTATAGAGTGTAGGGTATAGAGTGTAGAGTGTAGGGTATAGAGTGTAGGGTATAGAGTGTAGAGTGTAGGGTATAGAGTTTAGGGTATAGAGTGTATGGTGTAGAGTGTAGGGAATAGAGTGTAGAGTGTAGGGTATAGAGTATATGGTATAGAGTGTAGGGTATAGAGTATAGAGTGTAGGGTATAGAGTGTAGGGTATAGAGTGTAGGGTATAGAGTGTATGGTATAGAGTGTAGGGAATAGAGTGTAGAGTGTAGGGTATAGAGTGTATGGTATAGAGTGTAGGGTATAGAGTGTAGAGGGTAGAGTGTAGGGTATAGAGTGTAGGGTATAGAGTGTAGGGTATAGAGTGTAGAGTGTAGGGTATAAAGTGTAGGGTATAGAGTGTAGGGTGTAGAGTGTAGGGTATAGAGTGTAGAGTGTAGGGTATAGAGTGTATGGTATAATGTGTAGGGTATAGAGTGTAGGGTGTAGAGTGTAGGGTACAGAGTGTAGGGTATAGAGTGTAGGGTATAGAGTGTAGAGTGTAGGGTATATAGTGTAGGGTATAGAGTATAGAGTGTAGGGTATAGAGTGTAGGGTATAGAGTGTAGAGTGTAGAGTGTAGGGTATAGAGTGTAGAGTGTAGGGTATAGAGTGTAGGGTATAGAGTGTATGGTATAGAGTAGGGTATAGAGTGTAGAGTGTAGGGTATAGAGTGTAGAGTGTAGGTTATAGAGTGTAGGGTATAAAGAGTAGAGTGTAGGGTATAGAGTGTAGAGTGTAGGGTATGGAGTGTATGGTATAGAGTGTAGGGTATAGAGTGTAGAGTATAGAGTGTTGGGTATAGAGTGTAGAGTGTAGGGTATAGAGTGTAGGGTATATAGTGTAGGGTATAGAGTGTAGGGTATATAGTGTAAGGTATAAAGTGTATGGTATACAGTATAGAGTGTAGGGTATAGAGTGTAGGGTATAGAGTGTATGGTATAGAGTGTAGGGTATAGAGTGTTGGGTATAGATTGTAGGGTATAGAATGTAGAGTGTAGTGTATAGAGTATAGGGTATAGAGTGTATGGTGTAGAGTGCAGGGTATAGAGTGTATGGAATAGAGTGTATGGAATATAGTGTACGGTATAGAGTGTAGAGAGTAGGGTATAGAGTGTAGGGTATAGAGCGTAGGGTGTAGGGTATAGATTGTAGGGTATAGAGTGTAGGGTATAGAGTGTAGAGTGTAGGGTATAGAGTGCATGGTATAGAGTGTAGGGTGTAGAGTTTATGGTATAGAGTGTACAGTATAGAGTGTATGGTGTAGAGTGTAGGGTATAGAGTGTATGGTATAGAGTGTAGGGTGTAGAGTGTATAGTATAGAGTGTAGGGTACAGAGTGTAGAGTGTAGGTTATAGAGTGTAGAGTGTAGGGTATAGAGTGTATGGTATAGAGTGTAGGGTGTAGAGTGTATAGTATAGAGTGTAGGGTACAGAGTGTAGAGTGTAGGGTATAGAGTGTAGAGTGTAGGGTATAGAGTGTAGGGTATAGAGTGTAGGGTATAGAGTGTAGAGTGTAGGATATAGAGTGTAGAGTGTAGGGTATAAAGTGTAGGGTATATAGTGTAGGGTATAGAGTGTAGGGTATAGAGTGTAGGGTATAGAGTGTATGGTATAGAGTGTAGAGTGTAGGGTATAGAGTGTAGAAAGTAGGGTATAGTGTGTAGGGTATAGAGTGTAGAGTGTAGGGTATAGAGTGTAGGGTATAGAGTGTAGATTGTATGGTATAGAGTGTAGGGTATAGAGTGTATAATGTAGGGTATAGAGTGTAGGGTATAGAGTGTAGGGTATAGAGTGTTGGGATATAGAGTGTAGGGTATAGAGTGTCGGGTATAGAGTGTAGGGTATAGATTGTAGGGTATAGAGTGTAGGGTATAGAGTATATAGTATAGGGTATAGAGTGTAGGGTATAGAGTGTAGAGTGTAGGGTATATAGTGTAGGGTATAGAGTGTAGGGTGTAGAGTGTAGGGTATAGAGTGTAGAGTGTAGGGTATAGAGTGTATGGTATAATGTGTAGGGTATAGAGTGTAGGGTGTAGAGTGTAGGGTACAGAGTGTAGGGTATAGAGTGTAGGGTATAGAGTGTAGAGTGTAGGGTATATAGTGTAGGGTATAGAGTATAGAGTGTAGGGTATAGAGTGTAGAGTGTAGAGTGTAGGGTATAGAGTGTAGAGTGTAGGGTATAGAGTGTAGGGTATAGAGTTTATGGTATAGAGTAGGGTATAGAGTGTAGGGTATAGAGTGTAGAGTGTAGGGTATAGAGTGTAGAGTGTAGGGTATAGAGTGTAGGGTATAAAGAGTAGAGTGTAGGGTATAGAGTGTAGAGTGTAGGGTATGGAGTGTATGGTATAGAGTGTAGGGTATAGAGTGTAGAGTATAGAGTGTTGGGTATAGAGTGTAGAGTGTAGGGTATAGAGTGTAGGGTATATAGTGTAGGGTATAGACTGTAGGGTATATAGTGTAGGGTATAGAGTGTATGGTATACAGTATAGAGTGTAGGGTATAGAGTGTAGGGTATAGAGTGTATGGTATAGAGTGTAGGGTATAGAGTGTTGGGTATAGATTGTAGGGTATAGAATGTAGAGTGTAGTGTATAGAGTATAGGGTATAGAGTGTATGGTGTAGAGTGTAGGGTATAGAGTGTATAGTGTAGGGTATAGAGTGCAGGGTATAGAGTGTACGGAATAGAGTGTATGGAATATAGTGTACGGTATAGAATGTAGAGAGTAGGGTATAGAGTGTAGGGTATAGAGCGTAGGGTGTAGGGTATAGATTGTAGGGTATAGAGTGTAGGGTATAGAGTGTAGAGTGTAGGGTATAGAGTGCATGGTATAGAGTGTAGGGTGTAGAGTGTATGGTATAGAGTGTACAGTATAGAGTGTATGGTATAGAGTGTAGAGTGTAGGGTATAGAGTGTATGGTATAGAATGTAGGGTGTAGAGTGTATAGTATAGAGTGTAGGGTACAGAGTGTAGAGTGTAGGGTATAGAGTGTAGAGTGTAGGGTATAGAGTGTATGGTATAGAGTGTAGGGTGTAGAGTGTATAGTATAGAGTGTAGGGTACAGAGTGTAGAGTGTAGGGTATAGAGTGTAGAGTGTAGGGTATAGAGTGTAGGGTATAGAGTGTAGAGTGTAGGATATAGAGTGTAGAGTGTAGGGTATAAAGTGTAGGGTATATAGTGTAGGGCATAGAGTGTAGGGTATAGAGTGTAGGGTATAGAGTGTATGGTATAGAGTGTAGAGTGTAGGGTATAGAGTGTAGAAAGTAGGGTATAGTGTGTAGGGTATAGAGTGTAGAGTGTAGGGTATAGAGTGTAGGGTATAGAGTGTAGATTGTATGGTATAGAGTGTAGGGTATAGAGTGTATAGTGTAGGGTATAGAGTGTAGAGTGTAGGGTATAGAGTGTAGGGTATAGAGTGTTGGGATATAGAGTGTAGGGTATAGAGTGTCGGGTATAGAGTGTAGGGTATAGATTGTAGGGTATAGAGTGTAGGGTATAGAGTATATAGTATAGGGTATAGAGTGTAGGGTATAGAGTGTAGAGTGTAGGGTATAGAGTGTAGGGTATAGAGTGTAGGGTATAGAGTGTAGGGTATATAGTGTAGAGTGTAGGGTATAGAGTGTAGGGTATAGAGTGTAGAGTGTAGGGTGTAGAGTGTAGGGTATAGAGTGTGTGGTATAGAGTGTATGGTATAGATTGTAGGGTATAGAGTGTAGGGTATAGAGTGTAGAGTGTAGGGTATAGAGTGTAGGGTATAGAGTGTAGATTGTATGGTATAGAGTGTAGGGTATGGAGTGTATAGTGTAGGGTGTAGAGTGTAGGGTATAGAGTGTAGGGTATAGAGTGTTGGGATATAGAGTGTAGGGTATAGAGTGTAGGGTATAGATTGTAGGGTATAGAGTATAGGGTATAGAGTGTAGGGTATTGAGTATATAGTGTAGGGTATAGTGTGTAGGGTATAGATTGTAGAGTGTAGGGTATAGAGTGTAGGGTATAGAGTGTAGGGTATAGAGTGTAGGGTATGAAGTGTAGAGTGTAGGGTATAGAGTGTAGGGTATAGAATGTAGGGTATAGAGTGTAGGGTATAGAGTGTAGAGTGTAGGGTATAGAGTGTAGAGTATAGAGTGTATGGTATAGAGTGTAGGGTATAGAGTGTAGGGTAAAGAGTGTAGAGTGTAGGGATTAGAGTGTAGGGTATAGAGTGTAGGGTATAGAGTGTAGAGTGTAGGGATTAGAGTGTAGGGTATAGAGTGTAGGGTATAGAGTGTAGAGTGTAGGGTATAGAGTGTAGGGTATAGAGTGTACGGTATAGATTGTTGGGCTATAGAGTGTAGGGTATACAGTGTAGGGTATAAAATGTAGAGTGTAGGGTATAAAGTGTAGGGTATAGAGTGTAGGGTATAGAGTGTAGGGTATAGAGTGTAGGGTATTGAGTGTAGAGTGTAGTGTAGGGTATAGAGTGTAGAGTTTAGGGTATAGAGTGTAGGGTATAGAGAGTAGGGTTTAGAGTGTATGGTATAGAGTGTAGGGTATAAAGTGTAGAGTGTAGGGTATAGAGTGTAGGGTATAGAGTGTAGGGTATAGAGTGTAGAGTGTAGGGTATAGAGTGTAGGGTATAAAGTGTAGGGTATAGATTGTAGGGTATAGAGTGTAGAATGTAGGGTATAGGGTATAGAGTGTATGGTGTAGAGTGTAGGGTATAGAGTGTATAGTGTAGGGTATAAAGTGTAGGGTTTAGAGTGTAGGGTATAGAATGTAGGGTATAGAGTGTAGAGTGTAGGGTATAGAGTGTATGGTATAGAGTGTAGGGTATAGAGTGTAGGGTATAGAGTGTAGGGTATAGAGTGTAGGGTATAGAGTGTAGAGTGTAGGGTATAGAGTTTAGGGTATAGAGTGTATGGTATAGAGTGTAGAGTGTAGGGTATAGAGTGTATAGTGTAGGGTATAGAGTGTAGGGTATAGAGTGTAGGGTATAGAGCGTATGGTATAGAGTGTAGGGAATAGAGTGTAGAGTGTAGGGTATAGAGTGTATGGTATAGAGTGTAGGGTATAGAGTGTATAGTGTAGGGTATAGAGTGCAGGGTATAGAGTGTATGGAATAGAGTGTATGGAATATAGTGTACGGTATAGAGTGTAGAGTGTAGGGTATAGAGTGTAGGGTATTGAGCGTAGGGTGTAGGGTATAGATTGTGGGGTATAGAGTGTAGGGTATAGAGTGTAGAGTGTAGGGTATAGAGTGCATGATATAGAGTGTAGGGTGTAGAGTGTATGGTATAGAGTGTACAGTATAGAGTGTATGGTATAGAGTGTAGAGTGTAGGGTATAGAGTGTATGGTATAGAGTGTAGGGTGTAGAGTGTATAGTATAGAGTGTAGGGTACAGAGTGTAGAGTGTAGGGTATAGAGTGTAGGGTATAGGGTGTAGGTTATAGAGTGTAGGGTATAGAGTGTAGGGTATAGAGTATAGAGTGCAGGGTATAGAGTGTAGGGTATATAGTGTAGAGTATAGAGTGTAGGGTATAGAGTGTAGGGTGTGGTTTATAGAGTGTAGAGTGTAGGGTATAGAGTGTATGGTATAGATTGCAGGGTATAGAGTGTAGGGTATATAGTGTAGAGTATAGAGTTTAGAGTGTAGGGTATAGAGTGTAGGGTATAGAGTGTAGAGTGTAGGGTATAGAGTGTAGAGTGTAGGGTATAGAGTGTAGGGTATAGAGTGTATGGTAGAGTGTAGGGTATAGAGTGTAGGGTATAGAGTGTAGGGTATATATTGTAGGGTATAGAGTGTAGAGTGTAGGGTATAGAGTGTAGGGTATAGAGTGTAGGGTATAGAGTGTACGGTATAGAGCGTATGATATAGAGTGTATGTTATATAGTGTAGGGTATAGAGTGTTTGGTATAGAGTGTAAGGTATAGAGTGTAGAGAGTAGGGTATAGATTTTAGAGTGTAGAGTATGTAGGGTATAGTTTTAGCATGTAGGGTATAGAGTGTATGGAATAGAGTGCATGGTATAGAGTGTAGGGTGTAGAGTGTAGGATATAGAGTGTAGAGTGTGGGGTATAGAGTGTAGATTGTGGGGTATAGAGTGTAGAGTGTAGGGTATAGAGTGTATGATATAGAGTATAGGGTATAGAGTGTATGGTATAGATTGCAGGGTATAAAGTGTAGGGTATAGAGTGTAGGGTATAGAGTGTAGAGTGTAGGGTATAGAGTGTAGGGTATAGAGTGTATGGTATAGATTGTAGGGTATAGAGTGTAGGGTATAGAGTGTAGAGTGTAGGGTATAGAGTGTAGAAAGTAGGGTATAGTGTGTAGGGCATAGAGTGTAGAGTGTAGGGTATAGAGTGTAGGGTATAGAGTGTAGATTGTATGGTATAGAGTGTAGGGTATAGAGTGTATAGTGTAGAGTATAGAGTGTAGAGTGTAGGGTATAGAGTGTAGGGTATAGAGTGTTGGGATATAGAGTGTAGGGTATAGAGTGTAGAGTATAGAGTGTAGGGTATAGAGTGTAGGGTATAGCGTGTAGGGTATAGAGTGTAGAGTATAGAGTATATAGTGTAGGGTATAGAGTGTAGGGTATAGAGTGTAGAGTGTAGGGTATAGAGTGTAGGGTATAGAGTGTAGGGTATAGAGTGTAGGGTATAAAGTGTAGAGTGTAGGGTATAGAGTGTAGGGTATAGAGTGTAGAGTGTAGGGTGTAGAGTGTAGAGTGTACGGTATAGAGTGTAAGGTATAGAGTGTAGGGTATAGAGTATATGTTATAGAGTGTAGGGTATAGAGTGTAGAGTGTAGGGTATAGAGTGTAGGGTATAGAGTGTAGGGTATAGAGTGTAGGGTATAAAGTGTATTGTGTAGGGTATAGAGTGTAGGGTATAGAGTGTAGGGTATAGAGTGTATGGTATAGATTGTATGGTATAGAGTGTAGAGTGTAGGGTATAGAGTGTAGGGTATAGAGTGTGGGGTATATATTGGAGGGTATAGAGTGTAGAGTGTAGGGTATAGAGTGTAGGGTATAGAGTGTATGGTGTAGAGTGTAGGGTATAGAGTGTATAGTGTAGGGTATAGAGTGTAGGGTATAGAGTGTAGGGTATAGAGTGTATGGTATAGAGTGTACAGTATAGAGTGTATGGTATAGAGTGTAGAGTGTAGGGTATAGAGTGTATGGTATAGAGTGTAGTGTGTAGAGTGTATGGTATAGTGTGTAGGGTACAGAGTGTAGAGTGTAGGGTATAGAGTGTAGGGTATAGAGTGTAGAGTGTAGAGTGTAGGGTATAGAGTGTAGAGTGTAGGGTATAGAGTGTAGGGTATAGAGTGTATGGTATAGAGTGTAGGGTGTAGAGTGTAGGGTATAGAGTGTAGAGTGTGGTTTATAGAGTGTAGAGTGTAGGGTATAGAGTGTATGGTATAGATTGCAGGGTATAGAGTGTAGGGTATATAGTGTAGGGTATAGAGTTTAGAGTGTAGGGTATAGAGTGTAGGGTATAGAGTGTAGAGTGTAGAGTGTAGGGTATAGAGTGTAGGGTGTAGGGTATAGAGTGTAGGGTATAGAGTGTATGGTAGAGTGTAGGGTATAGAGTGTAGGGTATAGAGTGTACGGTATATATTGTAGGGTATAGAGTGTAGAGTGTAGGGTATAGAGTGTAGGGTATAGAGTGTATGGTGTAGAGTGTAGGGTATAGAGTGTAGGGTATAGAGTGTAGGGTATAGAGTGTATGGTATAGAGTGTACAGTATAGAGTGTATGGCATAGAGTGTAGAGTGTAGGGTATAGAGTGTATGGTATAGAGTGTAGTGTGTAGAGTGTATGGTATAGTGTGTAGGGTATAGAGTGTACGGTATAGAGTGTATGACATAGAGTGTATGGTATATAGTGTAGGGTATAGAGTGTAAGGTATAGAGTGTAGAGAGTAGGGTATAGATTTTAGAATGTAGAGTGTATGGTATAGAGTGTAGGGTATAGAGTGTATGGAATAGAGTGTATGGTATAGAGTGTAGGGTGTAGAGTGTATGGTATAGAGTGTAGAGTGTGGTTTATAGAGTGTAGAGTGTAGGGTATAGAGTGTATGGTATAGATTGCAGGGTATAGAGTGTAGGGTATATAGTGTAGGGTATAGAGTATAGAGTGTAGGGTATAGAGTGTAGGGTATAGAGTGTAGAGTGTAGAGTGTAGGGTATAGAGTGTAGAGTGTAGGGTATAGAGTGTAGGGTATAGAGTGTATGGTAGAGTGTAGGGTATAGAGTGTAGGGTATAGAGTGTAGGGTATATATTGTAGGGTATAGAGTGTAGAGTGTAGGGTATAGAGTGTAGGGTATAGAGTGTATGGTGTAGAGTGTAGGGTATAGAGTGTATAGTGTAGGGTATAGAGTGTAGGGTATAGAGTGTAGGGTATAGAGTGTATGGTATAGAGTGTACAGTATAGAGTGTATGGTATAGAGTGTAGAGTGTAGGGTATAGAGTGTATGGTATAGAGTGTAGTGTGTAGAGTGTATGGTATAGTGTGTAGTGTACAGAGTGTAGAGTGTAGGGTATAGAGTGTAGGGTATAGAGTGTAGGGTATAGAGTGTACGGTATAGACTGTATGATATAGAGTGTATGGTATATAGTGTAGGGTATAGAGTGTTTGGTATAGAGTGTAAGGTATAGAGTGTAGAGAGTAGGGTATAGATTTTAGAGTGTAGAGTGTATGGTATAGAGTGTAGGGTATAGAGTGTATGGAATAGAGTGTATGGTATAGAGTGTAGGTTGTAGAGTGTAGGGTATAGAGTGTAGAGTGTGGTTTATAGAGTGTAGAGTGTAGGGTATAGAATGTATGGTATAGATTGCAGGGTATAGAGTGTAGGGTATATAGTGTAGGGTATAGAGTATAGAGTGTAGGATATAGAGTGTAGGGTATAGAGTGTAGAGTGTAGGGTATAGAGTGTAGAGTGTAGGGTATAGAGTGTAGGGAATAGAGTGTATGGTATAGAGTGTAGGGTATAGAGTGTAGGCTATAGAGTGTAGAGTGTATGGATTAGAGTGTAGGGTATAGAATGTAGGGTATAGAGTGTAGGGTATAGAGTGTAGGGTATAGAGTGTACGGTATAGAGTGTTGGGCTATAGAGTGTTGGGTATAGAGTGTAGGGTATAGAGTGTAGGGTATAGAGTGTAGGGTATACAGTGTAGGGTATAAGGTGTAGAGTGTAGGGTATGGAGTGTAGGGTATAGAGTGTAGGGTATAGAGTGTAGGGTATAGAGTGTAGAGTGTAGGGTATAGAGTGTAGAGTTTAGGGTATAGAGTGTAGGGTATAGAGTGTAGGGTTTAGAGTGTATGGTATAGAGTGTAGGGTATAGAGTGTAGAGTGTACGGTATAGAGTGTAGGGTATAGAGTGTAGGGTATAGAGTGTATGGTATAGAGTGTACGGTATAGAGTGTAGAGTGTAGGGTATAGAGTGTAGGGTATAGAGTGTAGGGTATAGATTGTAGGGTATAGAGTGTATTGTATAGGGTATAGAGTGTATGGTGTAGATTGTAGGGTATAGAGTGTATAGTGTAGGGTATAGAGTGTAGGGTATAGAGTGTAGGGTATAGAGTGTAGAGTGTAGGGTATAGAGTGTATGGTATAGAGTGTAGGGTATAGAGTGTAGAGTGTAGGGTATAGAGCGTAGGGTGTAGGGTATATATTGTAGGGTATAGAGTTTAGGGTATAGAGTGTAGAGTGTAGGGTATAGAGTGCATGGTATAGAGTGTAGGGTGTAGAGTGTATGGTATAGAGTGTACAGTATAGAGTGTATGGTGCAGAGTGTAGGGTATAGCGTGTATGGTATAGAGTGTAGGGTGTAGAGTGTATAGTATAGAGTGTAGGGTACAGAGTGTAGAATGTAGGGTATAGAGTGTAGAGTGTAGGGTATAGAGTGTATGGTATAGAGTGTAGGGTGTAGAGTGTATAGTATAGAGTGTAGGGTACAGAGTGTAGAGTGTAGGGTATAGATTGTAGAGTGTAGGGTATAGAGTGTAGGGTATAGAGTGTAGGGAATAGAGTGTAGAGTGTAGGATATAGAGTGTAGAGTGTAGGGTATAAAGTGTAGGGTATATAGTGTAGGGTATAGAGTGTAGGGTATAGAGTGTAGGGTATAGAGTGTATGGTATAGAGTGTAGAGTGTAGGGTATAGAGTGTAGAAAGTAGGGTATAGTGTGTAGGGTATAGAGTGTAGAGTGTAGGGTATAGAGTGTAGGGTATAGAGTGTAGATTGTATGGTATAGAGTGTAGGGTATAGAGTGTATAGTGTAGGGTATAGAGTGTAGAGTGTAGGGTATAGAGTGTAGGGTATAGAGTGTTGGGATATAGAGTGTAGGGTATAGAGTGTCGGGTATAGAGTGTAGGGTATAGATTGTAGGGTATAGAGTGTAGGGTATAGAGTATATAGTATAGGGTATAGAGTGTAGGGTATAGAGTGTAGAGTGTAGGGTATAGAGTGTAGGGTATAGAGTGTAGGGTGTAGAGTGTAGGGTATAGAGTGTAGAGTGTAGGGTATAGAGTGTATGGTATAATGTGTAGGGTATAGAGTGTAGGGTGTAGAGTGTAGGGTACAGAGTGTAGGGTATAGAGTGTAGGGTATAGAGTGTAGAGTGTAGGGTATATAGTGTAGGGTATAGAGTATAGAGTGTAGGGTATAGAGTGTAGAGTGTAGGGTATAGAGTGTAGAGTGTAGGGTATAGAGTGTATGGTATAGAGTAGGGTATAGAGTGTAGGGTATAGAGTGTAGAGTGTAGGGTATAGAGTGTAGAGTGTAGGGTATAGAGTGTAGGGTATAAAGAGTAGAGTGTAGGGTATAGAGTGTAGAGTGTAGGGTATGGAGTGTATGGTATAGAGTGTAGGGTATAGAGTGTAGAGTATAGAGTGTTGGGTATAGAGTGTAGAGTGTAGGGTATAGAGTGTAGGGTATATAGTGTAGGGTATAGAGTGTAGGGTATATAGTGTAGGGTATAGAGTGTATGGTATACAGTATAGAGTGTAGGGTATAGAGTGTAGGGTATAGAGTTTATGGTATAGAGTGTAGGGTATAGAGTGTTGGGTATAGATTGTAGGGTATAGAATGTAGAGTGTAGTGTATAGAGTATAGGGTATAGAGTGTATGGTGTAGAGTGTAGGGTATAGAGTGTATAGTGTAGGGTATAGAGTGCAGGGTATAGAGTGTATGGAATAGAGTGTATGGAATATAGTGTACGGTATAGAGTGTAGAGAGTAGGGTATAGAGTGTAGGGTATAGAGCGTAGGGTGTAGGGTATACATTGTAGGGTATAGAGTGTAGGGTATAGAGTGTAGAGTGTAGGGTATAGAGTGCATGGTATAGAGTGTAGGGTGTAGAGTGTATGGTATAGAGTGTACAGTATAGAGTGTATGGTATAGAGTGTAGAGTGTAGGGTATAGAGTGTATGGTATAGAGTGTAGGGTGTAGAGTGTATAGTATAGAGTGTAGGGTACAGAATGTAGAGTGTAGGGTATAGAGTGTAGAGTGTAGGGTATAGACTGTATGGTATAGAGTGTAGGGTGTAGAGTGTATAGTATAGAGTGTAGGGTACAGAGTGTAGAGTGTAGGGTATAGAGTGTAGAGTGTAGGATATAGAGTGTAGGGTATAGAGTGTAGGGTATAGAGTGTACAGTGTAGGATATAGAGTGTAGAGTGTAGGGTATAAAGTGTAGGGTATATAGTGTAGGGCATAGAGTGTAGGGTATAGAGTGTAGGGTATAGAGTGTATGGTATAGAGTGTAGAGTGTAGGGTATAGAGTGTAGAAAGTAGGTTATAGTGTGTAGGGTATAGAGTGTAGAGTGTAGGGTATAGAGTGTAGGGTATAGAGTGTAGATTGTATGGTATAGAGTGTAGGGTATAGAGTGTATAGTGTAGGGTATAGAGTGTAGAGTGTAGGGTATAGAGTGTAGGGTATAGAGTGTTGGGATATAGAGTGTAGGGTATAGAGTGTCGGGTATAGAGTGTAGGGTATAGATTGTAGGGTATAGAGTGTAGGGTATAGAGTATATAGTATAGGGTATAGAGTGTAGGGTATAGAGTGTAGAGTGTAGGGTATAGAGTGTAGGGTATAGAGTGTAGGGTATAGAGTGTAGGGTATATAGTGTAGAGTGTAGGGTATAGAGTGTAGGGTATAGAGTGTATGGTATAGAGTGTATGGTATAGATTGTAGGGTATAGAGTGTAGGGTATAGAGTGTAGAGTGTAGGGTATAGAGTGTAGGGTATAGAGTGTAGATTGTATGGTATAGAGTGTAGGGTATGGAGTGTATAGTGTAGGGTGTAGAGTGTAGGGTATAGAGTGTAGATTGTATGGTATAGAGTGTAGGGTATGGAGTGTATAGTGTATGGTGTAGAGTGTAGGGTATAGAGTGTAGGGTATAGAGTGTTGGGATATAGAGTGTAGGGTATAGAGTGTAGGGTATAGAGTGTAGGGTATAGATTGTAGGGTATAGAGTATAGGGTATAGAGTGTAGGGTATAGAGTGTAGAGTGTAGGGTATAGAGTGTAGGGTATAGTGTGTAGGGTATAGAGTGTAGGGTATAAAGTGTAGAGTGTAGGGTATAGAGTGTAGGGTATAGAATGTAGGGTATAGAGTGTAGAGTATAGAGTGTAGAGTGTAGGGTATAGAGTGTAGAGTGTAGGGTATAGAGTGTAGGGTATAGAGTGTATGGTATAGAGTGTAGGGTATAGAGTGTAGGGTAAAGAGTGTAGAGTGTAGGGATTAGAGTGTAGGGTATAGAGTGTACGGTATAGATTGTTGGGCTATAGAGTGTAGGGTATAGAGTGTAGGGTATACAGTGTAGGGTATAAAGTGTAGAGTGTAGGGTATAGAGTGTACGGTATAGAGTGTAGGGTATAGAGTGTAGGGTATAGAGTGTAGGGTATTGAGTGTAGAGTGTAGAATGTAGGGTATAGAGTGTAGAGTTTAGGGTATAGAGTGTAGGGTATAGAGTGTAGGGTTTAGAGTGTATGGTATAGAGTGTAGGGTATAGAGTGTAGAGTGTAGGGTATAGAGTGTAGGGTATAGAGTGTAGGGTATAGAGTGTATGGTATAGAGTGTACGGTATAGAGTTTAGAGTGTAGGGTATAGAGTGTAGGGTATAAAGTGTAGGGTATAGATTGTAGGGTATAGAGTGTAGAATGTAGGGTATAGGGTATAGAGTGTATGGTGTAGAGTGTAGGGTATAGAGTGTATAGTGTAGGGTATAGAGTTTAGGGTATAGAGTGTATGGTATAGAGTGTAGAGTGTAGGGTATAGAGTGTATAGTGTAGGGTATAGAGTGTAGGGTATAGAGTGTAGGGTATAGAGCGTATGGTATAGAGTGTAGGGAATAGAGTGTAGAGTGTAGGGTATAGAGTGTATGGTATAGAGTGTAGGGTATAGAGTGTAGAGTGTAGGGTATAGAGTGTAGGGTATAGAGTGTAGGGTATAGAGTGTATGGTATAGAGTGTACGGTATAGAGTGTAGAGTGTAGGGTATAGAGTGTAGGGTATAAAGTGTAGGATATAGATTGTAGGGTATAGAGTGTAGAATGTAGGGTATAGGGTATAGAGTGTATGGTGTAGAGTGTAGGGTATAGAGTGTATAGTGTAGGGTATAGAGTGTAGGGTTTAGAGTGTAGGGTATAGAGTGTAGGGTATAGAGTGTAGAGTGTAGGGTATAGAGTGTATGGTATAGAGTGTAGGGTATAGAGTGTAGGGTATAGAGTGTAGGGTATAGAGTGTAGGGTATAGAGTGTAGAGTGTAGGGTATAGAGTTTAGGGTATAGAGTGTATGGTATAGAGTGTAGAGTGTAGGGTATAGAGTGTATAGTGTAGGGTATAGAGTGTAGGGTATAGAGTGTAGGGTATAGAGCGTATGGTATAGAGTGTAGGGAATAGAGTGTAGAGTGTAGGGTATAGAGTGTATGGTATAGAGTGTAGGGTATAGAGTGTATAGTGTAGGGTATAGAGTGCAGGGTATAGAGTGTATGGAATAGAGTGTATGGAATATAGTGTACGGTATAGAGTGTAGAGTGTAGGGTATAAAGTGTAGGGTATTGAGCGTAGGGTGTAGGGTATAGATTGTAGGGTATAGAGTGTAGGGTATAGAGTGTAGGGTATAGAGTGCATGATATAGAGTGTAGGGTGTAGAGTGTATGGTATAGAGTGTACAGTATAGAGTGTATGGTATAGAGTGTAGAGTGTAGGGTATAGAGTGTATGGTATAGAGTGTAGGGTGTAGAGTGTATAGTATAGAGTGTAGGGTACAGAGTGTAGAGTGTAGGGTATAGAGTGTAGGGTATAGGGTGTAGGTTATAGAGTGTAGAGTATAGAGTGTAGTGTATAGAGTATAGAGTGCAGGGTATAGAGTGTAGGGTATATAGTGTAGAGTATAGAGTGTAGGGTATAGAGTGTAGGGTGTAGAGTGTAGGGTATAGAGTGTAGGGTATAGAGTGTAGGGTATAGAGTGTAGGGTATAGAGTGTAGGGTATAGAGTGTAGAGTGTAGGGTATAGAGTGTAGAGTGTAGGGTATAGAGTGTAGGGTATAGAGTGTAGGGTATAGAGTGTAGAGTGTAGGGTATAGAGTGTAGGGTATAGAGTGTAGGGTATATAGTGTAGGGTATAGAGTGTATGGAATAGAGTTTAGAGTGTAGGGTATAGAGTGTAGGGTATAGAGTGTATGGAATAGAGTTTAGAGTGTAGAGTGTAGCGTATAGAGTGTAGGGTATAGAGTGTATGGTATAGAGTGTAGGGTATAGAGGGTGGGGTATAGAGTGTAGGGTATAGAGTGTAGAGTATAGGGATTAGAGTGTAGGGTATAGAGTGTAGGATATAGAGTGTATGGAATCGAGTGTAGGGTATAGAGTGAAGAGTGTAGGGTATAGAGTGTAGGGTATAGAGCGTAGGGTGTAGGGTATAGAGTGTAGGGTATAGAGTGTAGGGTATAGAGTGTATGGTATAGAGTGTAGGGTGTACAGTGTAAGGTATAGAGTGTAGGTTATAGAGTGTAGAGTGTAGGGCATAGAGTGTATGGTATAGAGTGTAGGGTGTAGAGTGCATAGTATAGAGTGTAGGGTATAGATTGTATGGTATAGAGTTTAGAGTGTAGGGTATAGAGTGTAGAATATAGAGTGTAGAGTGTAGGGTATAGAGTGTAGGGTATAGAGTGTACGGTATAGAGCGTATGATATAGAGTGTATGTTATATAGTGTAGGGTATAGAGTGTTTGGTATAGAGTGTAAGGTATAGAGTGTAGATAGTAGGGTATAGATTTTAGAGTGTAGAGTGTAGGGTATAGCATGTAGGGTATAGAGTGTATGGAATAGAGTGCATGGTATAGAGTGTAGGGTGTAGAGTGTAGGATATAGAGTGTAGAGTGTGGGGTATAGAGTGTAGAGTGTGGGGTATAGAGTGTAGAGTGTAGGGTATAGAGTGTATGATATAGAGTATAGGGTATAGAGTGTATGGTATAGATTGCAGGGTATAAAGTGTAGGGTATAGAGTGTAGGGTATAGAGTGTAGAGTGTAGGGTATAGAGTGTAGGGTATAGAGTGTATGGTATAGATTGTAGGGTATAGAGTGTAGGGTATAGAGTGTAGAGTGTAGGGTATAGAGTGTAGAAAGTAGGGTATAGTGTGTAGGGCATAGAGTGTAGAGTGTAGGGTATAGAGTGTAGGGTATAGAGCGTAGGGTGTAGGGTATAGAGTGTAGGGTATAGAGTGTAGGGTATAGAGTGTAGAGTGTAGGGTATAGAGTGTATGGTATAGAGTGTAGGGTGTAGAGTGTAGGGTATAGAGTGTAGAGTGTAGGGTATAGAGTGTAGAGTGTAGGGTATAGAGTGTAGGGTATAGAGTGTAGAGTGTAGGGTATAGAAAGTAGGGTATAGAGTGTAAAGTGTATGGTATAGAGTGTAGGGGACAGAGTGTATGGTATAGAGTGTATGGTATAGAGTGTAGGGTAGAGAGTGTAGGGTATAGAGTGTAGAGTGTAGGGTATATAGTGTAGGGTGTAGAGTGTAGGGTATAGAGTGTAGGGTATAGAGTGTAGAGTGTATGGTATAGAGTGTAGGGAATAGAGTATATGGTATAGAGTGTATGGTATAGAGTGTATGGTTTAGATTGTAGGGTATAGAGTGTAGGGTAAAGAGTGTAGAGTGTAGGGTATAGAGTGTAGAGTGTAGGGTATAGAGTGTAGGGTATAGAGTGTAGGGTATAGAGTGTAGGGTGTAGAGTGTAGGGTATAGAGTGTAAGGTATAGGGTATAGAGTGTAGGGTGTAGAGTGTAGGGTATAGAGTGTAGGGTATAGCGTGTAGGGTATAGAGTGTAGGGTATAGAGTGTAGGGTATAGAGTGTAGGGTATAAAGTGTGGAGTGTAGGGAATAGAGTGTAGGGTATAGAGTGTAAAGTGTAGAGTGTAGGGTGTAGAGTGTAGAGTGTAGGGTATAGAGTGGAGGGTATAGAGTGTAGGGTATAGAGTGTAGGGTATAAAGTGTAGAGTGTAGGGTATAGAGTGTAGGGTATAGAGTGTAGGGTATAGAGTGTAGAGTGTAGGGTATAGAGTGTAGGGTATAGAGTGTAGGGTATAGAGTGTAGGGTATAGAGTGTATGGTATAAAGTGTAGAGTGTAGGGTATAGAGTGTAGGGTATAGAGTGTAGGGTATAGAGTGTAGGGTATAGAGTGTAGGGTATAGAGTGTAGGGTAAAGAGTGTAGGGTATAGAGTGTAGGGTATAGAGTGTAGGGTATAAAGTGTAGAGTGTAGGGCATAGAGTGTAGGGTATAGAGTGTAGGGTATAGAGTGTAGAGTGTAGGGTATAGAGTGTAGGGTATAGAGTGTATGGTATAGAGTGTAGGGTATAGAGTGTAGAGTGTATGGTATAGAGTGTAGGGTATACTGTGTAGAGTGTAGGGTATAGAGTGTAAGGTATAGAGGGTAGGGTATAGAGTGTATGTTGTAGAGTGTAGGGTATAGAGTGTAGGGAATAGAGTGTAGGGTATAGAGTGTATGGTATAGAGTTTAGGGTATAGAGTGTAGGGTATAGAGTGTAAGCTATAAAGTGTAGGGTGTAGAGTGTAGGGTATAGAGTGTAGGGTATAGAGTGTTGGGTATAGAGTGTAGGGCATCGAGTGTAGGGTATAGAGTGTAGGGTATAGAGTGTAGAGTGTAGGGTGTAGAGTGTAGGGTATAAAATGTAAGCTATAAAGTGTAGGGTGTAGAGTGTAGGGTATAGAGTGTAGGGTATAGAGTGTAGGGTATAGAGTGTATGGAATAGAGTGTAGAGTGTAGGGTATAGAGTGTAGGGTATAGAGTGTAGAGTGTAGGGATTAGAGTGTATGGTATAGAGTGTAGGGTGTAGAGTGTATGCTATAGAGTGTGGGTATAGAGTGTAGAGTGTAGGGTATAAAGTGTAGGGCATAGAGTGTAGAGTGTAGAGTGTAGGGTATAGAGTGTAGAGTGTAGGGTATAGAGTGTATGGTATAGAGTGTAGAGTGTAGGGTATAAAGTGTAGAGCATAGAGTGTAAAGTGTAGAGTGTAGGGTATAGAGTGTAGAGTGTAGGGTATACAGTGTAGGGTATAGAGTGTAGGGTATAGAGTGTAGAGTATAGAGTGTAGAGTGTAGGGTATAGAGTGTACGGTATAGAGTGTATGGTATAGAGTGTATGGTATATAGTGTAGGGTATAGAGTGTTTGTTATAGAGTGTAGGGTATAGAGTGTAGCGTGTAGGGTATAGATTGTAGACTGCAGAGTGTAGGGTATAGAGTGCAAGGTATAGAGTGTAGTGTATAGAGTGTATGTTATAGAGTGTAGGGTATAGAGTGTAGAGTGTAGGGTATTGAGTAGGGTATAGAGTGTAGGGTATAGATTGTAGGGTATAGAGTGTAGAGTGTAGGGTATAGAGTGTAGGGTATAGAATGTATGGTATAGAGTGTAGAGTGTAGGGTATAGACTGTAGGGTATAGAGTGTATGGTATAGAGTGTATGGTATAAAGTGTAGGGTATAGAGTGTAGAGTGTAGGGTATAGAGAGTAGGGTATAGAGTGTAGGGTATAGAGTGTAGGGTATAGATTGTAGGGTATAGAGTGTAGAGTGTAGGGTATAGGGTGTAAGGTATAGAGTGTATGTTATAGAGTGTAGAGTGTAGGGTATAGAGTGTATAGTGTAGGGTATTGAGTGTAGGGTATAGAGTGTATGGTATAGAGTGTAGGGAATAGAGTGTAGAGTGTAGGGTATAAAGTGTATGGTATAGAGTGTAGGGTATAGAGTGTAGAGTGTAGGGTATAGAGTGTAGGGTATAGAGTGTAGGGTATAGAGTGTAGGGTATAGAGTGTAGAGTGTAGGGTATAGAGTGTAGGGTATAGAGTGTAGGGTATAGAGTGTAGAGTGTAGGGATTAGAGTGTAGGGTATAGAGTGTAGGGTATAGAGTGTAGAATGTCCGGTATAGAGTGTAGGGTATAGAGTATAGAGTGTAGGGTACAGAGTGTAGGGTATAGAGTCTAAAGTGTAGAGTGTAGGGTATAGAATGTAGAGTGTAGGGTATAGAGTGTAGGGTATAGAGTGTATGGAATAGAGTGTACGGTATAGAGTGTAGAGTGTAAGGTATAGAGTGTAGGGTATATAGCGTAGGGTGTAGGGGATAGAGTGTAGGGTATAGAGTGTAGGGTATAGAGTGTAGAGTGTAGGGTATAGAGTGTATGGTATAGAGTGTAGGGTGTAGAGTGTAGGGTATAGAGTGTATGGTATACAGTTTAGAGTGTAGGGTATAGAGTGTAGGGTATAGAGTGTATGGTATAGAGTGTAGGGTATAGAGTGTAGAGTGTAGGGTATAGAGTGTAGGGTATAGAGTGTAGGGTATAGAGTGTAGAGTGTAGGGTATAGAGAGTAGGGTATAGAGTGTAGGGTATAGAGTGTAGGGTATAGATTGTAGGGTATAGAGTGTAGAGTGTAGGGTATAGGGTGTAAGGTATAGAGTGTATGTTATAGAGTGTAGAGTGTAGGGTATAGAGTGTATAGTGTAGGGTATTGAGTGTATGGTATAGAGTGTAGGGAATAAAGTGTAGAGTGTAGGGTATAGAGTGTATGGTATAGAGTGTAGGGTATAGAGTGTAGAGTGTAGGGTATAGAGTGTAGGGTATAGAGTGTAGGGTATAGAGTGTAGGGTATAGAGTGTAGAGTGTAGGGTATAGAGTGTAGGGTATAGAGTGTAGGGTATAGAGTGTAGAGTGTAGGGATTAGAGTGTAGGGTATAGAGTGTAGAATGTCCGGTATAGAGTGTAGGGTATAGAGTATAGAGTGTAGGGTATAGAGTGTAGGGTATAGAGTGTAAAGTGTAGAGTGTAGGGTATAGAGTGTAGAGTGTAGGGTATAGAGTGTAGGGTATAGAGTGTATGGAATAGAGTGTAGGGTATAGAGTGTAGAGTGTAGGGTATAGAGTGTAGGGTATAGAGTGTATGGTATAGAGTGTAGGGTGTAGAGTGTAGGGTATAGAGTGTAGGGTGTAGAGTGTAGGGTATAGAGTGTATGGTATACAGTTTAGAGTGTAGAGTGTAGGGTATAGAGTGTAGGGTATAGAGTGAATGGTATAGAGTGTAGGGTATAGAGTGTATGGTATAGAGTGTAGGGTATAGAGTGTATGGTATAGAGTGTAGGGTATAGAGTGTAGAGTGTAGGGTATAGAGTGTAGGGTATAGAGTGTAGGGTATAGAGTGTATGGTATAGAGTGTAGGGTATAGAGTGTAGAGTGTAGGGTATAGAGTGTAGGGTATAGAGTGTAGGATATAGAGTGTATGGTATAGAGTGTAGGTTATAGAGTGTAGAGTGTAGGGTATAGAGTGTAGGGTATAGAGTGTAGGGTATAGAGTGTAAGGTATAGATTGTAGGGTATAGAGTGTATAGCGTAGAGTATAGAGTGTAGGGTATAGAGTGTATGGTGTAGAGTGTAGGGTATAGAGTGTATAGTGTAGGGTATAGAGTGTAGGGTATAGAGTGTATAGTATAGAGTGTAGGGTATAGAGTGTAGGGTATAGAGTGTAGAGTGTGGGGTATAGAGTGTATGGTATAGAGTGTATGGTTTAGAGTGTATGGTGTAGAGTGTATGGTATAGAGTGTAGGGTATAGAGTGTAGGGTATAGAGTGTAGGGTATAGAGTGTAGAGTGTAGGGTATAGAGTGTAGGGTATAGAGTGTAGGGTATAGAGTGTAGGGTAAAGATTGTAGGGTATAGAGTGTAGAGTGTAGGGTATAGAGTGTAGGGTATAGAGTGTATGATATAGAGTGTAGAGTGTAGGGTATAAAGTGTATAGTGTAGGGTATAGAGTGTAGGGTATAGAGTGTATGGTATAGAGTGTAGGGAATAGATTGTAGAGTGTATGGTATAGAGTGTAGGGTATAGAGTGTAGAGTGTAGGGTATAGAGTGTAGGGTATAGAGTGTAGGGTATAGAGTGTAGGGTGTAGAGTGTAGGGTATAGAGTGTAGGGTATAGAGTGTAGGGTATAGAGTGTAGAGTGTAGGGATTAGAGTGTAGGGTATAGAGTGTAGGGTATAGAGTGTAGAGTGTAGGGTATAGGGTGTAAGGTATAGAGTGTATGTTATAGAGTGTAGAGTGTAGGGTATAGAGTGTATAGTGTAGGGTATTGAGTGTAGGGTATAGAGTGTATGGTATAGAGTGTAGGGAATAAAGTGTAGAGTGTGGGGTATAGAGTGTATGGTATAGAGTGTAGGGTATAGAGTGTAGAGTGTAGGGTATAGAGTGTAGGGTATAGAGTGTAGGGTATAGAGTGTAGGGTATAGAGTGTAGAGTGTAGGGTATAGAGTGTAGGGTATAGAGTGTAGGGTATAGAGTGTAGAGTGTAGGGATTAGAGTGTAGGGTATAGAGTGTAGGGTATAGAGTGTAGAATGTCCGGTATAGAGTGTAGGGTATAGAGTATAGAGTGTAGGGTATAGAGTTTAGGGTATAGAGTGTAAAGTGTAGAGTGTAGGGTATAGAGTGTAGTGTATAGAGTGTAGGTTATAGAGTGTATGGAATAGAGTGTAGGGTATAGAGTGTAGAGTGTAAGGTATAGAGTGTAGGGTATAGAGCGTAGGGTGTAGGGAATAGAGTGTAGGGTATAGAGTGTAGGGTATAGAGTGTAGAGTGTAGGGTATAGAGTGTATGGTATAGAGTGTAGGGTGTAGAGTGTAGGGTATAGAGTGTATGGTATACAGTTTAGAGTGTAGAGTGTAGGGTATAGAGTGTAGGGTATAGAGTGTATGGTATAGAGTGTAGGGTATAGAGTGTAGAGTGTAGGGTATAGAGTGTAGGGTATAGAGTGTAGGGTATAGAGTGTAGGGTATAGAGTGTATGGTATAGAGTGTAGGGTATAGAGTGTAGAGTGTAGGGTATAGAGTGTAGGGTATAGAGTGTAGGATATAGAGTGTATGGTATAGAGTGTAGGTTATAGAGTGTAGAGTGTAGGGTATAGAGTGTAGGGTATAGAGTGTAGGGTATAGAGTGTAAGGTATAGATTGTAGGGTATAGAGTGTATAGCGTAGAGTATAGAGTGTAGGGTATAGAGTGTATGGTGTAGAGTGTAGGGTATAGAGTGTATAGTGTAGGGTATAGAGTGTAGGGTATAGAGTGTATAGTATAGAGTGTAGGGTATAGAGTGTAGGGTATAGAGTGTAGAGTGTGGGGTATAGAGTGTATGGTATAGAGTGTATGGTATAGAGTGTATGGTGTAGAGTGTATGGTATAGAGTGTAGGGTATAGAGTGTATGGTATAGAGTGTAGTGTATAGAGTGTAGAGTGTAGGGTATAGAGTGTAGGGTATAGAGTGTAGGGTATAGAGTGTAGGGTAAAGATTGTAGGGTATAGAGTGTAGAGTCTAGGGTATAGAGTGTAGGGTATAGAGTGTATGGTATAGAGTGTAGAGTGTAGGGTATAAAGTGTATAGTGTAGGGTATAGAGTGTAGGGTATAGAGTGTATGGTATAGAGTGTAGGGAATAGATTGTAGAGTGTATGGTATAGAGTGTAGGGTATAGAGTGTAGAGTGTAGGGTATAGAGTGTAGAGTATAGAGTGTAGGGTATAGAGTGTAGAGTGTAGGGTATAGAGAGTAGGGTATAGAGTGTAGGGTATAGAGTGTAGGGTATAGATTGAAGGGTATAGAGTGTAGAGTGTAGGGTATAGGGTGTAAGGTATAGAGTGTATGTTATAGAGTGTAGAGTGTAGGGTATAGAGTGTATAGTGTAGGGTATTGAGTGTATGGTATAGAGTGTAGGGAATAAAGTGTAGAGTGTAGGGTATAGAGTGTATGGTATAGAGTGTAGGGTATAGAGTGTAGAGTGTAGGGTATAGAGTGTAGGGTATAGAGTGTAGGGTATAGAGTGTAGGGTATAGAGTGTATGGTATAGAGTGTAGGGTATAGAGTGTAGAGTGTAGGGTATAGAGTGTAGGGTATAGAGTGTAGGATATAGAGTGTATGGTATAGAGTGTAGGTTATAGAGTGTAGAGTGTAGGGTATAGAGTGTAGGGTATAGAGTGTAGGGTATAGAGTGTAAGGTATAGATTGTAGGGTATAGAGTGTATAGCGTAGAGTATAGAGTGTAGGGTATAGAGTGTATGGTGTAGAGTGTAGGGTATAGAGTGTATAGTGTAGGGTATAGAGTGTAGGGTATAGAGTGTATAGTATAGAGTGTAGGGTATAGAGTGTAGGGTATAGAGTGTAGAGTGTGGGGTATAGAGTGTATGGTATAGAGTGTATGGTATAGAGTGTATGGTGTAGAGTGTATGGTATAGAGTGTAGGGTATAGAGTGTATGGTATAGAGTGTAGTGTATAGAGTGTAGAGTGTAGGGTATAGAGTGTAGGGTATAGAGTGTAGGGTATAGAGTGTAGGGTAAAGATTGTAGGGTATAGAGTGTAGAGTGTAGGGTATAGAGTGTAGGGTATAGAGTGTATGGTATAGAGTGTAGAGTGTAGGGTATAAAGTGTATAGTGTAGGGTATAGAGTGTAGGGTATAGAGTGTATGGTATAGAGTGTAGGGAATAGATTGTAGAGTGTATGGTATAGAGTGTAGGGTATAGAGTGTAGAGTGTAGGGTATAGAGTGTAGGGTATAGAGTGTAGGGTATAGAGTGTAGAGTGTAGGGTATAGAGAGTAGGGTATAGAGTGTAGGGTATAGAGTGTAGGGTATAGATTGAAGGGTATAGAGTGTAGAGTGTAGGGTATAGGGTGTAAGGTATAGAGTGTATGTTATAGAGTGTAGAGTGTAGGGTATAGAGTGTATAGTGTAGGGTATTGAGTGTATGGTATAGAGTGTAGGGAATAAAGTGTAGAGTGTAGGGTATAGAGTGTATGGTATAGAGTGTAGGGTATAGAGTGTAGAGTGTAGGGTATAGAGTGTAGGGTATAGAGTGTAGGGTATAGAGTGTAGGGTATAGAGTGTAGAGTGTAGGGTATAGAGTGTAGGGTATAGAGTGTAGGGTATAGAGTGTAGAGTGTAGGGATTAGAGTGTAGGGTATAGAGTGTAGGGTATAGAGTGTAGAATGTCCGGTATAGAGTGTAGGGTATAGAGTATAGAGTGTAGGGTATAGAGTGTAGGGTATAGAGTGTAAAGTGTAGAGTGTAGGGTATAGAGTGTAGAGTGTAGGGTATAGAGTGTAGGGTATAGAGTGTATGGAATAGAGTGTAGGGTATAGAGTGTAGAGTGTAGGGTATAGAGTGTAGGGTATAGAGTGTATGGTATAGAGTGTAGGGTGTAGAGTGTAGGGTATAGAGTGTAGGGTGTAGAGTGTAGGGTATAGAGTGTATGGTATACAGTTTAGAGTGTAGAGTGTAGGGTATAGAGTGTAGGGTATAGAGTGTATGGTATAGAGTGTAGGGTATAGAGTGTATGGTATAGAGTGTAGGGTATAGAGTGTAGAGTGTAGGGTATAGAGTGTAGGGTATAGAGTGTAGGGTATAGAGTGTAGGGTATAGAGTGTAGGGTATAGAGTGTATGGTATAGAGTGTAGGGTATAGAGTGTAGAGTGTAGGGTATAGAGTGTAGGGTATAGAGTGTAGGATATAGAGTGTATGGTATAGAGTGTAGGTTATAGAGTGTAGAGTGTAGGGTATAGAGTGTAGGGTATAGAGTGTAGGGTATAGAGTGTAAGGTATAGATTGTAGGGTATAGAGTGTATAGCGTAGAGTATAGAGTGTAGGGTATAGAGTGTAGGATATAGAGTATAGAGTGTAGGGTATAGAGTGTAGGGTATAGAGTGTAGAGTGTAGGGTATAGAGTGTAGAGTGTAGGGAATAGAGTGTAGGGTATAGAGTGCATGGAATAGAGTGTAGAGTGTATGGTATAGAGTGTAGGGTATAAAGTGTATGGTATAGAGTGTAGGGTACAGAGTGTAGGGTATAGAGTGTAGAGTGTAGGGATTAGACTGTAGGGTATAGAGTGTAGGGTATAGAATGTATGGAATAGAGTATAGGGTATAGAGTATAGAGTGTAGGGTATAGAGTGTAGGGTATAGAGCGTAGGGTGTAGGGTATAGAGTGTAGGGTATAGAGTGTAGGGTATAGAGTGTAGAGTGTAGGGTATAGAGTGTATGGTATAGAGTGTAGGGTATAGAGTGAAGGGTATAGAGTGTAGAGTGTAGGTATAGAGTGTATGGTATAGATTGTATGGTGTAGAGTGTATGGTATAGAGTTTAGGGTATAGAGTGTAGGGTATAGAGTGTAGGGTATAGAGTGTAGGGTATAGAGTGTAGGGTATAGAGTGTAGGGTATAGAGTGTAGAGTGTAGGGTATAGAGTGTAGGGTATGGAGTGTAGGGTATAGAGTGTAGGGTATAGAGTGTAGAGTGTAGGGATTAGAGTGTATGGTATAGAGTGTAGGGTATAGAGTGTAGAGTATAGGGTATAGAGTGTAGAGTATGGAGTGTAGAGTATAGAGTGTAGGTTATAGAGTGTAGAGTGTAGGGATTAGAGTGTAGGGCATAGAGTGTAAGGCATAGAGTGTATAGTGTAGGGTATAGAGTGTAGGGTATAGAGTATAGAGTGTAGGGTATAGAGTGTAGGGTATAGAGTGTAGGGTATAGAGTGTAGGGTATAGAGTGTAGAGTGTAAGGTATAGAGTGTAGGGTATAGAGTGTAGGGTATAGAGTGTAGAGTGTAGGGATTAGAGTGTAGGGTATAGAGTGTAGGGTATAGAGTGTAGAATGTCCGGTATAGAGTGTAGGGTATAGAGTATAGAGTGTAGGGTATAGAGTGTAGGGTATAGAGTGTAAAGTGTAGAGTGTAGGGTATAGAGTGTAGAGTGTAGGGTATAGATTGAAGGGTATAGAGTGTAGAGTGTAGGGTATAGGGTGTAAGGTATAGAGTGTATGTTATAGAGTGTAGAGTGTAGGGTATAGAGTGTATAGTGTAGGGTATTGAGTGTATGGTATAGAGTGTAGGGAATAAAGTGTAGAGTGTAGGTTATAGAGTGTATGGTATAGAGTGTAGGGTATAGAGTGTAGAGTGTAGGGTATAGAGTGTAGGGTATAGAGTGTAGGGTATAGAGTGTAGGGTATAGAGTGTAGAGTGTAGGGTATAGAGTGTAGGGTATAGAGTGTAGGGTATAGAGTGTAGAGTGTAGGGATTAGAGTGTAGGGTATAGAGTGTAGGGTATAGAGTGTAGAATGTCCGGTATAGAGTGTAGGGTATAGAGTATAGAGTGTAGGGTATAGAGTGTAGGGTATAGAGTGTAAAGTGTAGAGTGTAGGGTATAGAGTGTAGAGTGTAGGGTATAGAGTGTAGGGTATAGAGTGTATGGAATAGAGTGTAGGGTATAGAGTGTAGAGTGTAGGGTATAGAGTGTAGGGTATAGAGTGTATGGTATAGAGTGTAGGGTGTAGAGTGTAGGGTATAGAGTGTAGGGTGTAGAGTGTAGGGTATAGAGTGTATGGTATACAGTTTAGAGTGTAGAGTGTAGGGTATAGAGTGTAGGGTATAGAGTGTATGGTATAGAGTGTAGGGTATAGAGTGTATGGTATAGAGTGTAGGGTATAGAGTGTAGAGTGTAGGGTATAGAGTGTAGGGTATAGAGTGTAGGGTATAGAGTGTAGGGTATAGAGTGTAGGGTATAGAGTGTATGGTATAGAGTGTAGGGTATAGAGTGTAGAGTGTAGGGTATAGAGTGTAGGGTATAGAGTGTAGGATATAGAGTGTATGGTATAGAGTGTAGGTTATAGAGTGTAGAGTGTAGGGTATAGAGTGTAGGGTATAGAGTGTAGGGTATAGAGTGTAAGGTATAGATTGTAGGGTATAGAGTGTATAGCGTAGAGTATAGAGTGTAGGGTATAGAGTGTAGGATATAGAGTATAGAGTGTAGGGTATAGAGTGTAGGGTATAGAGTGTAGAGTGTAGGGTATAGAGTGTAGAGTGTAGGGAATAGAGTGTAGGGTATAGAGTGCATGGAATAGAGTGTAGAGTGTATGGTATAGAGTGTAGGGTATAAAGTGTATGGTATAGAGTGTAGGGTACAGAGTGTAGGGTATAGAGTGTAGAGTGTAGGGATTAGACTGTAGGGTATAGAGTGTAGGGTATAGAATGTATGGAATAGAGTATAGGGTATAGAGTATAGAGTGTAGGGTATAGAGTGTAGGGTATAGAGCGTAGGGTGTAGGGTATAGAGTGTAGGGTATAGAGTGTAGGGTATAGAGTGTAGAGTGTAGGGTATAGAGTGTATGGTATAGAGTGTAGGGTATAGAGTGAAGGGTATAGAGTGTAGAGTGTAGGTATAGAGTGTATGGTATAGATTGTATGGTGTAGAGTGTATGGTATAGAGTTTAGGGTATAGAGTGTAGGGTATAGAGTGTAGGGTATAGAGTGTAGGGTATAGAGTGTAGGGTATAGAGTGTAGGGTATAGAGTGTAGAGTGTAGGGTATAGAGTGTAGGGTATGGAGTGTAGGGTATAGAGTGTAGGGTATAGAGTGTAGAGTGTAGGGATTAGAGTGTATGGTATAGAGTGTAGGGTATAGAGTGTAGAGTATAGGGTATAGAGTGTAGAGTATGGAGTGTAGAGTATAGAGTGTAGGTTATAGAGTGTAGAGTGTAGGGATTAGAGTGTAGGGCATAGAGTGTAGGGCATAGAGTGTATAGTGTAGGGTATAGAGTGTAGGGTATAGAGTATAGAGTGTAGGGTATAGAGTGTAGAGTGTAGGGTATAGAGTGTAGAGTGTAGGGAATAGAGTGTAGGGTATAGAGTGCATGGAATAGAGTGTAGAGTGTATGGTATAGAGTGTAGGGTATAAAGTGTATGGTATAGAGTGTAGGGTACAGAGTGTAGGGTATAGAGTATAGAGTGTAGGGTATAGAGTGTAGGGTATAGAGCGTAGGGTGTAGGTTATAGAGTGTAGGGTATAGAGTGTAGGGTATAGAGTGTAGAGTGTAGGGTATAGATTGTATGGTATAGAGTGTAGGGTATAGAGTGAAGGGTATAGAGTGTAGAGTGTAGGTATAGAGTGTATGGTATGGATTGTATGGTGTAGAGTGTATGGTATAGAGTTTAGGGTATAGAGTGTATGGTATAGAGTGTAGGGTATAGAGTGTAGAGTGTAGGGTATAGAGTGTAGGGTATAGAGTGTAGGGCATAGTGTGTAGGGTATAGATTGTAGGGTATAGAGTGTATAGTGTAGGGTATAGAGTGTAGGGTTTAGAGTGTATGGTATAGAGTGTAGGGAATAGAGTGTAGAGTGTATGGTATAGAGTGTAGGGTATAGAGTGTAGAGTGTAGGGTATAAAGTGTAGGGTATAGAGTGTAGGGTATAGAGTGTAGAGAGTAGGGTATAGAGTGTAGGGTATAAAGTGTAGGGTATAGAGTGTAGAGTGTAGGGATTAGAGTGTAGGGTATAGAGTGTAGGGTATAGAGTGTAGAATGTACGGTATAGAGTGTAGGGTATAGAGTATAGAGTGTAGGGTATAGAGTGTAGGGTATAGTGTGTAAAGTGTAGAGTGTAGGGTATAGAGTGTAGAGTGTAGGGTATAGAGTATAGGGTATAGAGTGTATGGAATAGAGTGTAGGGTATAGTGTGTACAGTGTAGGGTATAGAGTGTAGGGTATAGAGCGTAGGGTGTAGGGTATAGAGTGTAGGGTATAGAGTGTAGGGTATAGAGTGTAGAGTGTAGGGTATAGAGTGTAGGGTATAGAGTGTAGGGTATAGAGTGTAGGGTATAGAGTGTAGGGTATAGAGTGTAGGGTATAGAGTGTAGAGTGTAGGGTATAGAGTGTAGGGCATGGAGTGTAGGGTATAGAGTGTAGGGTATAGAGTGTAGAGTGTAGGGATTAGAGTGTATGGTATAGAGTGTAGGGTATAGAGTGTAGAGTATAGGGTATAGAGTGTAGAGTATGGAGTGTAGAGTATAGAGTGTAGGTTATAGAGTGTAGAGTGTAGGGTTTAGAGTGTAGGGCATAGAGTGTAGGGCATAGAGTGTATAGTGTAGGGTATAGAGTGTAGGATATAGAGTATAGAGTGTAGGGTATAGAGTGTAGGGTATAGAGTGTAGAGTGTAGGGTATAGAGTGTAGAGTGTAGGGAATAGAGTGTAGGGTATAGAGTGCATGGAATAGAGTGTAGAGTGTATGGTATAGAGTGTAGGGTATAGAGTGTAGAGTGTAGGGTATAGAGTGTAGAGTGTAGGGAATAGAGTGTAGGGTATAGAGTGCATGGAATAGAGTGTAGAGTGTATGGTATAGAGTGTACGGTATAGAGTGTAGAGTGTAGGGTGTAGAGTGTAGGGTATAGAGTGTCAGGTATAGAGTGTAGGGTATAGAGTGTATGTTATAGAGTGTAGGGTATAGAGTGTAGAGTGTAGGGTATAGAGTGTAGGGTATAGTGTGTAGGGTATAGATTGTATGGTATAGAGTGTAGGGTATAGAGTGTAGGCATAGAGTGTAGGGTATAGATTGTAGGGTATAGAGTGTAGAGTGTAGGGTATAGAGTGTAGAGTATAGAGTGTATGGTATAGAGTGTAGAGTGTAGGGTATAGAGTGTATAGTGTAGGTTATAGAGTGTAGGGTATAGAGTAAAGGGTATAGAGTGTATGGTATAGAGTGTAGGGAATAGAGTGTAGAGTGTAGGGTATATAGTGTATGGTATAGAGTGTAGGGTATAGAGTGTAGGGTATAGAGTGTAGGGCATAGAGTGTAGGGTATAGAGTGTAGAGTGTAGGGTATAGAGTGTAGGGTATAGAGTGTAGGGTATAGAGTGTAGGGTATAGAGTGTAGAGTGTAGGGATTAGAGTGTAGGGTATAGAATGTAGGGTATAGAGTGTAGAGTGTAGGGTATAGAGTGTAGGGTATAGAGTGTAGGCTATAGAGTGTAGGGTATATAGTGTAATGTGTAGAGTGTAAGGTATAGAGTGTAGTGTATAGAGTGTAGGGTATAGAGTGTATGGAATAGAGTGTAGGGTATAAAGTGTAGAGTGTAGGGTATAGAGTGTAGGGTATAGAGCGTAGGGTGTAGGGTATAGAGTGTAAGGTATAGAGTGTAGGGTATAGAGTGTAGAGTGTAGGGTATAGAGTGTATGGTATAGAGTGTAGGGTGTAGGGTATAGAGTGTAGAGTGTAGGGTATAGAGTGTAGGGTATAGAGTGTATGGTATACAGTGTAGAGTGTAGGGTATAGAGTGTATAGTGTAGGGTATAGAGTGTCGGGTATAGAGTGTAGGGTATAGAGCGTATGGTATAGAGTGTAAGGTATAGAGTGAAGAGTGTAGGGTACAGAGTGGAGGGTATGGAGTGTAGGGTATAGAGTGTAGGGTATAGAGTTTAGGGTATAGAGTGTAGGGTATAGAGTGTAGAGTGTAGGGTATAGAGTGTAGGGTATAGAGTGTAGGGTATAGAGTGTAGAGTATAGAGTGTAGGGTATAGAGTGTAGGGTATAGAGTGTAGAGTGTAGAGTGTAGGGTATAGAGTGTAGGGTATAGAGTGTAGGGTATAGAGTGTAGAGTGTAGGGTATAGAGTGTATGGTATAGAGTGTAGGGTATAGAGTGTAGGGTATAGAGTGTAGGGTATAGAGTGTAGGGTATAGAGTGTAGAGTGTAGGGTATAGATTGTAGGGTATAGAGTGTAGAGTGTAGGGTATAGAGTGTAGGGTATAGAATGTAGGGTTTAGATTGTAGGGTATAGAGTGTAGGGTATAGAGTGTAGATTGTAGGGTATAGATTGTAGGGTATGGATTGTATGGTATAGAGTGTAGGGTATAGAGTGTAGAGTGTACTGATTACAGTGTAGGGTATAGAGTGTAGGGTATAGAATGTATGGAATAGAGTGTAGGGTATAGAGTGTAGGGTATAGAGTGCATGGAATAGAGTGTAGAGTGTAGGGTATAGAGTGTAGGGTATAGAGTGTATGGTATAGAGTGTAGGGAATAGAGTGTAGGGTATAGAGTGTACTGATTACAGTGTAGGGTATAGAGTGTAGGGTATAGAATGTATGGAATAGAGTGTAGGGTATAGAGTATAGAGTGTAGGGTATAGAGTGTAGGGTATAGAGCGTAGGATGTAGTGTAAAGAGTGCAGGGTATAGAGTGTAGGGTATAGAGTGTAGAGTGTAGGGTATAGAGTGTATGGTATAGAGTGTAGAGTGTAGAGTGTAGGGTATAGAGTGTAGGGTATAGAGTGTAGAGTGTAGGGTATAGAGTGTAGGGTATAGAGTGTAGAGTGTAGGGTATAGGGTGTAGAGTATAGAGTGTAGGGTATAGAGTGTAGGGTATAGAGTGTAGAGTGTAGGGTATAGAGTGTAGGGTGTAGAGTGTAGGGTATAGAGTGTATGGTATAGAGTGTAGGGTATAGAGTGTAGGGTATAGGGTATAGAGTGTAGAGTATGGAGTGTAGAGTATAGAGTGTAGGTTATAGAGTGTAGAGTGTAGGGATTAGAGTGTAGGGCATAGAGTGTAGGGCATAGAGTGTATAGTGTAGGGTATAGAGTGTAGGATATAGAGTATAGAGTGTAGGGTATAGAGTGTAGGGTATAGAGTGTAGAGTGTAGGGTATAGAGTGTAGAGTGTAGGGAATAGAGTGTAGGGTATAGAGTGCATGGAATAGAGTGTAGAGTGTATGGTATAGAGTGTAGGGTATAAAGTGTATGGTATAGAGTGTAGGGTACAGAGTGTAGGGTATAGAGTGTAGAGTGTAGGGTATAGAGTGTAGGGTATAGAGTGTAGGCTATAGAGTGTAGGGTATATAGTGTAAAGTGTAGAGTGTAAGGTATAGAGTGTAGTGTATAGAGTGTAGGGTATAGAGTGTATGGAATAGAGTGTAGGGTATAAAGTGTAGAGTGTAGGGTATAGAGTGTAGGGTATAGAGCGTAGGGTGTAGGGTATAGAGTGTAAGGTATAGAGTGTAGGGTATAGAGTGTAGAGTGTAGGGTATAGAGTGTATGGTATAGAGTGTAGGGTGTAGAGTGTAGGGTATAGAGTGTAGAGTGTAGGGTATAGAGTGTAGGGTATAGAGTGTATGGTATACAGTGTAGAGTGTAGGGTATAGAGTGTATAGTGTAGGGTATAGAGTGTCGGGTATAGAGTGTAGGGTATAGAGCGTATGGTATAGAGTGTAGGGTATAGAGTGAAGAGTGTAGGGTACAGAGTGGAGGGTATGGAGTGTAGGGTATAGAGTGTAGGGTATAGAGTTTAGGGTATAGAGTGTAGGGTATAGAGTGTAGGGTATAGAGTGTAGGGTATAGAGTGTAGAGTGTAGAGTGTAGGGTATAGAGTGTAGGGTATAGAGTGTAGGGTATAGAGTGTAGAGTGTAGGGTATAGAGTGTATGGTATAGAGTGTAGGGTATAGAGTGTAGGGTATAGAGTGTAGGGTATAGAGTGTAGGGTATAGAGTGTAGAGTGTAGGGTATAGATTGTAGGGTATAGAGTGTAGAGTGTAGGGTATAGAGTGTAGGGTATAGAATGTAGGGTTTAGATTGTAGGGTATAGAGTGTAGGGTATAGAGTGTAGATTGTAGGGTATAGATTGTAGGGTATGGATTGTATGGTATAGAGTGTAGGGTATAGAGTGTAGAGTGTACTGATTACAGTGTAGGGTATAGAGTGTAGGGTATAGAATGTATGGAATAGAGTGTAGGGTATAGAGTATAGGTATACCCTACACTGTATACCCTACACTCTACACTCTATATACCCTACACTCTATACCCTACACTCTATACCATACACTCTATACCCTACACTCTATACCTCACACTCTACACTCTATCCCCTGCACTCTATACCATACACTCTACACTCTATACCCTACACTCTACACCCTACACTCTACACTCTACACCCTACACTCTATACCCTACACTCTACACTCTATACCCTACACTCTACACTCTATACCCTACACTCTATACCCTACAATCTATACCATACACTCTATACCATACACTCTACACCCTACACTCTATACCCTACACTCTATACCCTACACTCTATACCATACACTCTATACCCTACACTCTATACCTCACACTCTACACTCTATACCCTACACTCTACACTCTATACCCTACACTCTATACCCTACACTCTATACCCTACACTCTACACTCTATACCCTACAATCTACACTCTATACCCTACACTCTATACCCTACAATCTATACCATACACTCTATACCATACACTCTATACCTCACACTCTACACTCTTACCCCTACACTCTACACTCTATACCCTACACTCTATACCCTACAATCTATACCATACACTCTATACCATACACTCTATACCCTACCCTCTATACCCTACACTCTACACTCTATACCCTACACTTTATACCCTACACCCTACACTCTATACCCTACACTCTACACTCTATACCCTACACTCTATACCCTACAATCTATACCATACACTCTATACCATACACTCTATACCCTACACTCTATACCTCACACTCTACAGTCTATCCCCTGCACTCTATACCATACACTCTACACTCTATACCCTACACTCTATACCCTACACTCTACACTCTATACCCTATTCTCTACAATCTATACCCTACACTCTATACCCTACAATCTATACCATACACTCTATACCATACACTCTATACCCTACACTCTACACGCTATACCCTACACTCTATACCCTACAATCTATACCATACACTCCATACCATACACTCTATACCCTACACTCTATACCTCACACTCTACACTCTATCCCCTGCACTCTATACCACACACTCTACACTCTATACCCTACACTCTACACTCTATACCCTACTCTCTAAACCCTACACTCTATACCTTACACTCTATACCCTACACTCTACACTCTATAACTTACACTCTATACCCTACACTCTATACCCTACACTCTATACCCTACACTCTACACATTATACCTTACACTCTATACCCTACACTCTATACCATACACTCTATACCCTACACTCTATACCCTACACTCTATACCCTACACTCTACACTCTACACCATACACTCTATACCCTACCCTCTATACCCTACACTCTATCCCCTACACTCTACACCCTTCACTTTATACCTTACACTCTATACCCTACACTCTATACCCTACACACTACGCTCTATACCTCACACTCTATACCCTACACTCTATACCCTACACTCTATACCCTACACTCTATACCCTACACTCTACACCCTACACTTTATAGCTTACACTCTATACCCTACACTCTATACCCTAAACTCTATACCATACACTCTATACCCTACACTCTATACCCTACACTCTATACCCTACACTCTACACCATACACTCTATACCCTACCCTCTATACCTTACACTCTATACCCTACACTCTACACAGTATACCCTACACTCTATACCCTACACTCTATACCGTACATTCTACACTGTATACCCTACACTCTATACCCTACACTCTAATCCCTACACTCTACACTCTATACCCTACACTTTATACCCTACACTCTATACCCTACTCTCTACACTCTATACCCTACACTCTATACCCTACACTTTATACCCTACACTCTACACTCTATACTCTACACTCTATACCATACACTCTACACTCTATTCCCTACACTCTATACCATACACTCTAAACCCTACACTCTATACCCTACACTATACACTCTATACCCTACAATCTATACCCTACACACTATGCCCTACACTCTATACCCTACACTCTATACCCTACACTCTACACTCTATACCCTACACTCTATACCCTACACTCTATACCCTACACTCTACACTCTATACCCTTCACTCTATACCCTACACTCTATACCATACACTCTATACCCTACACTCTACACTCTATACCCTACACTCTATACCCTACACTCTATACCCTACACTCTATACTCTATACCCTACACTATACACTCTATGCCCTACACTCTATGCCCTACACTCTAATCCCTACACTCTACACTCTATAACCTATACTCTATACTCTACACTCCATACTCTACACTCTATACCCTATACTCTACACTCTATACCCTACACTCTATACCATACACTCTAATCCCTACACTCTACACTCTATACCCTACACTCTATACCCTACACTCCATACCCTACACTCTATACCCTACACTCTACACTCTATACCCTACACTCTATACCCTACACTCTATACCCTACACTCTATACCCTACACTCTATACCCTACACTCTATACCCTACACTCTACACTCTATACCCTACACTCTATACCATACACTCTATACCCTACACTCTACACTCTATACCCTACACTCTATACCCTACACTCTATATCCTACACTCTACACTCTATACCCTACACTCTATACCCTACACTCTATACTCTACACCCTATACCCTACACTCTACACTCTATACCCTACACTCTATACCCTACACTCTACACTCTATACCCTACACTCTATACCCTACACTCTACACTCTATACCATACACTCTATACCCTACACTCTACACTCTATACCCTACACTCTACACCCTGCACTCTATACCCTACACTCTATACCCTACACTCTATGCCCTACACTCTATACTCTATACCCTACACTCTATTCCATACATTCTATACCCTACACTCTATACCCTACACTGTAATCAGTACACTCTATACCCTACACTCTATTCCCTACACTCTATACCATACACTCTATACCCTACACTCTATACCCTACACTCTACACTCTATTCCATGCACTCTATACCCTACACTCTATTCCATACATTCTATACCCTACACTCTATACCCTACACTGTAACCAGTACACTCTACACTCTATACCCTACACTCTATACCCTACACTCTATACCATACAATCCATACCCTACAATCTATACCCTACAATCTACACTCTATACCCTACACTCTATACCCTACACTCTAAACCCTACATTCTATACCCTACACTCTATACCCTACACTCTACACTCTATACCCTACAATCTATACCCTACACTCTACACTCTATACCCCACACTCTATACCCTACACTCTATACCCTACACTCTATACCCTACACTCTATACCATACGCTCTATACCCTACACTCTATACCCGACACTCTATACCCTACACTATACACTCTATACCCTACACTCTACACTGTATAACATACACTCTATACCCTACACTCTATACCCTACACTCTACACTCTATACCCTACACTCTACACCCTACACTCTATACCATACACTCTATACCCTACACTCTACACTCTATACCCTACAATCTATACCTTACACTCTATACCCTACACCCTACGCTCTATACCCTACACTCTATACCCTACACTCTACACTTTATACCCTACACTCTATTCCATACACTCTATACCCTACACTCTATACCCTACACTCTACACTCTATACCATACACTCTATCCCCTACACTCTATACCATACACTCTACACTCTATACCCTACACTGTATACCCTACACTCTAAACTCTATACCCTACACTCTATACCCTACACTCTACACTCTATACCCTACACTCTACACTCTATACCCTACACTCTATACCCTACAATCTATATCATACACTCTATACCATACACACTATACCATACACTCTACACTCTATACCCTACACTCTATACCCTACACTCTACACTCTATATACCCTACACTCTATACCCTACACTCTATACCCTACACTCTATACCCTACACTCTACACTCTATACCCTACACTCTATACCCTACACTATATACTCTATACCCTACACTCTATACCCTACACTCTATACCCTACACTCTATACCCTACACTCTACACCCTACACTTTATAGCTTACACTCTATACCCTACACTCTATACCCTACACTCTATACCCTACACTCTATACCCTACACTCTACACATTATACCTTACACTCTATACCCTACACTCTATACCATACACTCTATACCCTACACTCTATACCCTACACTCTATACCCTACACTCTACACTCTACACCATACACTCTATACCCTACCCTCTATACCCTACACTCTATCCCCTACACTCTACACCCTTCACTTTATACCTTACACTCTATACCCTACACTCTATACCCTACACACTACGCTCTATACCTCACACTCTATACCCTACACTCTATACCCTACACTCTATACCCTACACTCTATACCCTACACTCTACACCCTACACTTTATAGCTTACACTCTATACCCTACACTCTATACCCTAAACTCTATACCATACACTCTATACCCTACACTCTATACCCTACACTCTATACCCTACACTCTACACCATACACTCTATACCCTACCCTCTATACCTTACACTCTATACCCTACACTCTACACAGTATACCCTACACTCTATACCCTACACTCTATACCGTACATTCTACACTGTATACCCTACACTCTATACCCTACACTCTAATCCCTACACTCTACACTCTATACCCTACACTTTATACCCTACACTCTATACCCTACTCTCTACACTCTATACCCTACACTCTATACCCTACACTTTATACCCTACACTCTACACTCTATACTCTACACTCAATACCATACACTCTACACTCTATTCCCTACACTCTATACCATACACTCTAAACCCTACACTCTATACCCTACACTATACACTCTATACCCTACAATCTATACCCTACACACTATGCCCTACACTCTATACCCTACACTCTATACCCTACACTCTACACTCTATACCCTACACTCTATACCCTACACTCTATACCCTACACTCTACACTCTATACCCTTCACTCTATACCCTACACTCTATACCATACACTCTATACCCTACACTCTACACTCTATACCCTACACTCTATACCCTACACTCTATACCCTACACTCTATACTCTATACCCTACACTATACACTCTATGCCCTACACTCTATGCCCTACACTCTAATCCCTACACTCTACACTCTATAACCTATACTCTATACTCTACACTCCATACTCTACACTCTATACCCTATACTCTACACTCTATACCCTACACTCTATACCATACACTCTAATCCCTACACTCTACACTCTATACCCTACACTCTATACCCTACACTCCATACCCTACACTCTATACCCTACACTCTACACTCTATACCCTACACTCTATACCCTACACTCTATACCCTACACTCTATACCCTACACTCTATACCCTACACTCTATACCCTACACTCTACACTCTATACCCTACACTCTATACCATACACTCTATACCCTACACTCTACACTCTATACCCTACACTCTATACCCTACACTCTATACCCTACACTCTACACTCTATACCCTACACTCTATACCCTACACTCTATACTCTACACCCTATACCCTACACTCTACACTCTATACCCTACACTCTATACCCTACACTCTACACTCTATACCCTACACTCTATACCCTACACTCTACACTCTATACCATACACTCTATACCCTACACTCTACACTCTATACCCTACACTCTACACCCTGCACTCTATACCCTACACTCTATACCCTACACTCTATGCCCTACACTCTATACTCTATACCCTACACTCTATTCCATACATTCTATACCCTACACTCTATACCCTACACTGTAATCAGTACACTCTATACCCTACACTCTATTCCCTACACTCTATACCATACACTCTATACCCTACACTCTATACCCTACACTCTACACTCTATTCCATGCACTCTATACCCTACACTCTATTCCATACATTCTATACCCTACACTCTATACCCTACACTGTAACCAGTACACTCTACACTCTATACCCTACACTCTATACCCTACACTCTATACCATACAATCCATACCCTACAATCTATACCCTACAATCTACACTCTATACCCTACACTCTATACCCTACACTCTAAACCCTACATTCTATACCCTACACTCTATACCCTACACTCTACACTCTATACCCTACAATCTATACCCTACACTCTACACTCTATACCCCACACTCTATACCCTACACTCTATACCCTACACTCTATACCCTACACTCTATACCATACGCTCTATACCCTACACTCTATACCCGACACTCTATACCCTACACTATACACTCTATACCCTACACTCTACACTGTATAACATACACTCTATACCCTACACTCTATACCCTACACTCTACACTCTATACCCTACACTCTACACCCTACACTCTATACCATACACTCTATACCCTACACTCTACACTCTATACCCTACAATCTATACCTTACACTCTATACCCTACACCCTACGCTCTATACCCTACACTCTATACCCTACACTCTACACTTTATACCCTACACTCTATTCCATACACTCTATACCCTACACTCTATACCCTACACTCTACACTCTATACCATACACTCTATCCCCTACACTCTATACCATACACTCTACACTCTATACCCTACACTGTATACCCTACACTCTAAACTCTATACCCTACACTCTATACCCTACACTCTACACTCTATACCCTACACTCTACACTCTATACCCTACACTCTATACCCTACAATCTATATCATACACTCTATACCATACACACTATACCATACACTCTACACTCTATACCCTACACTCTATACCCTACACTCTACACTCTATACCCTACACTCTATACCCTACACTCTATACCCTACACTCTATACCCTACACTCTACACTCTATACCCTACACTCTATACCCTACACTATATACTCTATACCCTACACTCTATACCCTACACTCTATACCCTACACTCTATACCCTACACTCTACACCCTACACTTTATAGCTTACACTCTATACCCTACACTCTATACCCTAAACTCTATACCATACACTCTATACCCTACACTCTATACCCTACACTCTATACCCTACACTCTACACCATACACTCTATACCCTACCCTCTATACCTTACACTCTATACCCTACACTCTACACAGTATACCCTACACTCTATACCCTACACTCTATACCGTACATTCTACACTGTATACCCTACACTCTATACCCTACACTCTAATCCCTACACTCTACACTCTATACCCTACACTTTATACCCTACACTCTATACCCTACTCTCTACACTCTATACCCTACACTCTATACCCTACACTTTATACCCTACACTCTACACTCTATACTCTACACTCTATACCATACACTCTACACTCTATTCCCTACACTCTATACCATACACTCTAAACCCTACACTCTATACCCTACACTATACACTCTATACCCTACAATCTATACCCTACACACTATGCCCTACACTCTATACCCTACACTCTATACCCTACACTCTACACTCTATACCCTACACTCTATACCCTACACTCTATACCCTACACTCTACACTCTATACCCTTCACTCTATACCCTACACTCTATACCATACACTCTATACCCTACACTCTACACTCTATACCCTACACTCTATACCCTACACTCTATACCCTACACTCTATACTCTATACCCTACACTATACACTCTATGCCCTACACTCTATGCCCTACACTCTAATCCCTACACTCTACACTCTATAACCTATACTCTATACTCTACACTCCATACTCTACACTCTATACCCTATACTCTACACTCTATACCCTACACTCTATACCATACACTCTAATCCCTACACTCTACACTCTATACCCTACACTCTATACCCTACACTCCATACCCTACACTCTATACCCTACACTCTACACTCTATACCCTACACTCTATACCCTACACTCTATACCCTACACTCTATACCCTACACTCTATACCCTACACTCTATACCCTACACTCTACACTCTATACCCTACACTCTATACCATACACTCTATACCCTACACTCTACACTCTATACCCTACACTCTATACCCTACACTCTATACCCTACACTCTACACTCTATACCCTACACTCTATACCCTACACTCTATACTCTACACCCTATACCCTACACTCTACACTCTATACCCTACACTCTATACCCTACACTCTACACTCTATACCCTACACTCTATACCCTACACTCTACACTCTATACCATACACTCTATACCCTACACTCTACACTCTATACCCTACACTCTACACCCTGCACTCTATACCCTACACTCTATACCCTACACTCTATGCCCTACACTCTATACTCTATACCCTACACTCTATTCCATACATTCTATACCCTACACTCTATACCCTACACTGTAATCAGTACACTCTATACCCTACACTCTATTCCCTACACTCTATACCATACACTCTATACCCTACACTCTATACCCTACACTCTACACTCTATTCCATGCACTCTATACCCTACACTCTATTCCATACATTCTATACCCTACACTCTATACCCTACACTGTAACCAGTACACTCTACACTCTATACCCTACACTCTATACCCTACACTCTATACCATACAATCCATACCCTACAATCTATACCCTACAATCTACACTCTATACCCTACACTCTATACCCTACACTCTAAACCCTACATTCTATACCCTACACTCTATACCCTACACTCTACACTCTATACCCTACAATCTATACCCTACACTCTACACTCTATACCCCACACTCTATACCCTACACTCTATACCCTACACTCTATACCCTACACTCTATACCATACGCTCTATACCCTACACTCTATACCCGACACTCTATACCCTACACTATACACTCTATACCCTACACTCTACACTGTATAACATACACTCTATACCCTACACTCTATACCCTACACTCTACACTCTATACCCTACACTCTACACCCTACACTCTATACCATACACTCTATACCCTACACTCTACACTCTATACCCTACAATCTATACCTTACACTCTATACCCTACACCCTACGCTCTATACCCTACACTCTATACCCTACACTCTGCACTTTATACCCTACACTCTATTCCATACACTCTATACCCTACACTCTATACCCTACACTCTACACTCTATACCATACACTCTATCCCCTACACTCTATACCATACACTCTACACTCTATACCCTACACTGTATACCCTACACTCTAAACTCTATACCCTACACTCTATACCCTACACTCTACACTCTATACCCTACACTCTACACTCTATACCCTACACTCTATACCCTACAATCTATATCATACACTCTATACCATACACACTATACCATACACTCTACACTCTATACCCTACACTCTATACCCTACACTCTACACTCTATACCCTACACTCTATACCCTACACTCTACACTCTATACCCTACACTCTATACCCTACACTCTATACCATACACTCTATACCATACACTCTATCCCCTACACTCTATCCCATACACTCTACACTCTATACCCTACACTCTACACTCTATACCCTACACTCTACACTCTATACCCTACACTCTACACCCTACACTCTATACCATACACTCTATACCCTACACTCTACACTCTATACCCTACACTCTATACCCTACACTCTATACCCTACACCCTACGCTCTATACCCTACACTCTATACCCTACACTCTACACACTATACCCTACACTCTATTCCATACACTCTATACCCTACACTCTATACCCTACACTCTACACTCTATACCCTACACTCTACACTTTACACACTATACCCTACACTCTATACCCTACACTCTATACTCTATACCCTACACTCTATACCGTACATTCTACACTCTATACCCTACGCTCTATACCCTACACTCTAATCCCTACACTCTACACTCTATACCCTACACTTTATACCCTACACTCTATACCCTACTCTCTACACTCTATACCCTACACTCTATACCCTACACTTTATACCCTACACTCTACACTCTATACCCTACACTCTATACCATACACTCTACACTCTATTCCCTACACTCTATACCATACACTCTAAACCCTACACTCTATACCCTACACTATACACTCTATACCCTACAATCTATACCCTACACACTATGCCCTACACTCTATACCCTACACTCTATACCCTACACTCTACACTCTATACCCTACACTCTATACCATACACTCTATACCCTAAACTCTATACCATACACTCTACACCATACAATCTATACCATACACTCTATACCTACACTCTACACTCTATACCCTTCACTCTATACCCTACACTCTATACCATACAATCTATACCCTACACTCTACACTCTATACCCTACACTCTATACCCTACACCCTACGCTCTATACCCTACACTCTATACCCTACACTCTATACTCTATACCCTACACTCTGTACCCTACACTCTATACCATACACTTTATACCCTACACTCTATACCATACACTCTACACTCTATTCCATGCACTCTATACCCTACACTCTATTCCCTACACTCTACACTCTATACCCTACACTCTATACCCTACACTCTACACTCTATACCCTACACTCTTTACCATACACTCTATACCCTAAACTCTATACCATACACTCTACACCATACAATCTATACCATACACTCTATACCTACACTCTACACTCTATACCCTTCACTCTATACCCTACACTCTATACCATACAATCTATACCCTACACTCTACACTCTATACCCTACACTCTATACTCTATACCCTACACTCTGTACCCTACACTCTATACCATACACTTTATACCCTACACTCTATACCATACACTCTACACTCTATTCCATGCACTCTATACCCTACACTCTATTCCCTACACTCTACACTCTTTACCCTACACTCTATACCCTACACTCTACACTCTATACCCTACACTCTATACCATACACTCTATACCCTAAACTCTATACCATACACTCTACACCATACAATCTATACCATACACTCTATACCTACACTCTACACTCTATACCCTTCACTCTATACCCTGCACTCTATACCATACAATCTATACCCTACACTCTACACTCTATACCCTACACTCTATACCCTACACTCTATACCCTACACCCTACGCTCTATACCCTACACTCTATACCCTACACTCTATACTCTATACCCTACACTCTGTACCCTACACTCTATACCATACACTTTATACCCTACACTCTATACCATACACTCTACACTCTATTCCATGCACTCTATACCCTACACTCTATTCCCTACATTCTACACTCTATACCCTACACTCTACACTCTATACCCTACACTCTATACCCTACACTCTATACTCTATACCCTACACTCTATACCCTACACTATACACTCTATGCCCTACACTCTATGCCCTACACTCTAATCCCTACACTCTACACTCTATAACCTACACTCTATACTCTACACTCCATACTCTACACTCTATACCCTATACTCTACACTCTATACCCTACACTCTATACCATACACTCTAATCCCTACACTCTACACTCTATACCCTACACTCTATACCCTACACTCCATACCCTACACTCTATACCCCACACTCTACACTCTATACCCTACACTCTATACCCTACACTCTATACCCTACACTCTATACCCTACACTCTATACCCTACACTCTATAGCCTAAACTCTATACCATACACTCTACACCATACAATCTATACCATACACTCTATACCTACACTCTACACTCTATACCCTTCACTCTATACCCTACACTCCATACCATACACTCTATACCCTACACTCTACACTCTATACCCTACACTCTATACCCTACACTCTATACCCTACACCCTACGCTCTATACCCTACACTCTATACCCTACACTCTATACTCTATACCCTATACTCTATTCCATACATTCTATACCCTACACTCTATACCCTACAGTCTAATCCCTACACTCTACACTCTATACCCTACACTCTGTACCCTACACTCTATACCATACACTTTATACCCTACACTCTATACCATACACTCTACACTCTATTCCATGCACTCTATACCCTACACTCTATTCCCTACACTCTACACTCTATACCCTACACTCTACACTCTATACCCTACACTCTATACCCTACACTCTATACTCTATATCCTACACTCTATACCCTACACTATACACTCTATGCCCTACACTCTATGCCCTACACTCTAATCCCTACACTCTACACTCTATAACCTACACTCTATACTCTACACTCCATACTCTACACTCTATACCCTATACCCTACACTCTATACCCTACACTCTATACCATACACTCTAATCCCTACACTCTACACTCTATACCCTACACTCTATACCCTACACTCCATGCCCTACACTCTATACCCTACACTCTACACTCTATACCCTACACTCTATACCCTACACTCTATACCCTACACTCTATACCCTACACTCTATACCCTACACTCTATACCATACACTCTATACCCTACACTCTACACTCTATACCCTACACTCTATACCCTACACTCTATACCCTACACTCTACACTCTATACCCTACACTCTATACCCTACACTCTATACTCTACACCCTATACCCTACACTCTACACTCTATACCCTACACTCTATACCATACACTCTACACTCTATACCCTACACTCTATATCCTACACTCTACACTCTACACTCTATACCATACACTCTATACCCTACACTCTACACTCTATACCCTACACTCTATACCCTGCACTCTATACACTACATCCTACGCTCTATACCCTACACTCTATACCTTACACTCTATACCCTACACCCTACGCTCTATACCCTACACTCTATACCCTACACTCTACACTTTATACCCTACACTCTATTCCATACACTCTATACCCTACACTCTATACCCTACACTCTACACTCTATACCATACACTCTATCCCCTACACTCTATACCATACACTCTACACTCTATACCCTACACTGTATACCCTACACTCTAAACTCTATACCCTACACTCTATACCCTACACTCTACACTCTATACCCTACACTCTACACTCTATACCCTACACTCTATACCCTACAATCTATATCATACACTCTATACCATACACACTATACCATACACTCTATACCCTACACTCTATACCCTACACTCTACACTCTATACCCTACACTCTATACCCTACACTCTACACTCTATACCCTACACTCTATACCCTACACTCTATACCATACACTCTATACCATACACTCTATCCCCTACACTCTATCCCATACACTCTACACTCTATACCCTACACTCTACACTCTATACCCTACACTCTACACTCTATACCCTACACTCTACACCCTACACTCTATACCATACACTCTATACCCTACACTCTACACTCTATACCCTACACTCTATACCCTACACTCTATACCCTACACCCTACGCTCTATACCCTACACTCTATACCCTACACTCTACACACTATACCCTACACTCTATTCCATACACTCTATACCCTACACTCTATACCCTACACTCTACACTCTATACCCTACACTCTACACTTTACACACTATACCCTACACTCTATACCCTACACTCTATACTCTATACCCTACACTCTATACCGTACATTCTACACTCTATACCCTACACTCTATACCCTACACTCTAATCCCTACACTCTACACTCTATACCCTACACTTTATACCCTACACTCTATACCCTACTCTCTACACTCTATACCCTACACTCTATACCCTACACTTTATACCCTACACTCTACACTCTATACCCTACACTCTATACCATACACTCTACACTCTATTCCCTACACTCTATACCATACACTCTAAACCCTACACTCTATACCCTACACTATACACTCTATACCCTACAATCTATACCCTACACACTATGCCCTACACTCTATACCCTACACTCTATACCCTACACTCTACACTCTATACCCTACACTCTATACCATACACTCTATACCCTAAACTCTATACCATACACTCTACACCATACAATCTATACCATACACTCTATACCTACACTCTACACTCTATACCCTTCACTCTATACCCTACACTCTATACCATACAATCTATACCCTACACTCTACACTCTATACCCTACACTCTATACCCTACACTCTATACCCTACACCCTACGCTCTATACCCTACACTCTATACCCTACACTCTATACTCTATACCCTACACTCTGTACCCTACACTCTATACCATACACTTTATACCCTACACTCTATACCATACACTCTACACTCTATTCCATGCACTCTATACCCTACACTCTATTCCCTACACTCTACACTCTATACCCTACACTCTACACTCTATACCCTACACTCTATACCCTACACTCTATACTCTATACCCTACACTCTATACCCTACACTATACACTCTATGCCCTACACTCTATGCCCTACCCTCTAATCCCTACACTCTACACTCTATAACCTACACTCTATACTCTACACTCCATACTCTACACTCTATACCCTATACTCTACACTCTATACCCTACACTCTATACCATACACTCTAATCCCTACACTCTACACTCTATACCCTACACTCTATACCCTACACTCCATACCCTACACTCTATACCCTACACTCTACACTCTATACCCTACACTCTATACCCTACACTCTATACCCTACACTCTATACCCTACACTCTATACCCTACACTCTATACCCTAAACTCTATACCATACACTCTACACCATACAATCTATACCATACACTCTATACCTACACTCTACACTCTATACCCTTCACTCTATACCCTACACTCTATACCATACACTCTATACCCTACACTCTACACTCTATACCCTACACTCTATACCCTACACTCTATACCCTACACCCTACGCTCTATACCCTACACTCTATACTCTATACCCTATACTCTATTCCATACATTCTATACCCTACACTCTATACCCTACAGTCTAATCCCTACACTCTACACTCTATACCCTACACTCTGTACCCTACACTCTATACCATACACTTTATACCCTACACTCTATACCATACACTCTACACTCTATTCCATGCACTCTATACCCTACACTCTATTCCCTACACTTTACACTCTATACCCTACACTCTACACTCTATACCCTACACTCTATACCCTACACTCTATACTCTATATCCTACACTCTATACCCTACACTATACACTCTATGCCCTACACTCTATGCCCTACACTCTAATCCCTACACTCTACACTCTATAACCTACACTCTATACTCTACACTCCATACTCTACACTCTATACCCTATACCCTACACTCTATACCCTACACTCTATACCATACACTCTAATCCCTACACTCTACACTCTATACCCTACACTCTATACCCTACACTCCATGCCCTACACTCTATACCCTACACTCTACACTCTATACCCTACACTCTATACCCTACACTCTATACCCTACACTCTATACCCTACACTCTATACCCTACACTCTATACCATACACTCTATACCCTACACTCTACACTCTATACCCTACACTCTATACCCTACACTCTACACTCTATACCCTACACTCTATACCCTACACTCTATACTCTACACCCTATACCCTACACTCTACACTCTATACCCTACACTCTATACCCTACACTCTACACTCTATACCCTACACTCTATACCCTACACTCTACACTCTACACTCTATACCATACACTCTATACCCTACACTCTACACTCTATACCCTACACTCTATACCCTGCACTCTTTACACTACATCCTACGCTCTATACCCTACACTCTATACCCTACACTCTATACTCTATACCCTACACTCTATTCCATACATTCTATACCCTACACTCTATACCCTACACTGTAATCAGTACACTCTATACCCTACACTCTATTCCCTACACTCTATACCATACACTCTATACCCTACACTCTATACCCTACACTCTACACTCTATTCCATGCACTCTATACCCTACACTCTATACCCTACACTCTATTCCATACATTCTATACCCTACACTCTATACCCTACACTGTAATCAGTACACTCTACACTCTATACCCTACACTCTATACCATACAATCCATACCCTACAATCTATACCCTACAATCTACACTCTATACCCTACACTCTATACCCTACAATCTAAACCCTACATTCTATACCCTACACTCTATACCCTACACTCTACACTCTATACCCTACAATCTATACCCTACACTCTACACTCTATACCCTACACTCTATACCCTACACTCTATACCCTACACTCTATACCCTACACTCTATACCATACACTCTATACCCTACACTCTACACTCTATACCCTACACTCTATACCCTACACTCTATACCCTACACTCTACACTCTACACTCTATACCCTACACTCTATACCCTACACTCTATACCCTACACTCTATACCCTAAACTCTATACCCTACACTCTATACCCTACACTCCATACCCTCCACTCTGTACCCTACACTCTTCACTCTATACCCTACACTCTATACCATACGCTCTATACCCTACACTCTATACCCGACACTCTATACCCTACACTATACACTCTATACCCTACACTCTACACTGTATACCATACACTCTATACCCTACACTCTATACCCTACACTCTACACTCTATACCCTACACTCTACACCCTACACTCTATACCATACACTCTATACCCTACACTCTACACTCTATACCCTACACTCTATACCTTACACTCTATACCCTACACCCTACGCTCTATACCCTACACTCTATACCCTACACTCTACACTTTATACCCTACACTCTATTCCATACACTCTATACCCTACACTCTATACACTACACTCTATACCTTACACTCTACACTTTACACTATATACCCTACACTCTATAGCCTACACTCTATACCCTACACTCTATACCCTACACTCTACACTCTATACCCTACACTCTGTACCCTACACTCTATACCATACACTTTATACCCTACACTCTATACCATACACTCTACACTCTATTCCATGCACTCTATACCCTACACTCTATTCCCTACACTCTACACTCTATACCCTACACTCTACACTCTATACCCTACACTCTATACCCTACACTCTATACTCTATATCCTACACTCTATACCCTACACTATACACTCTATGCCCTACACTCTATGCCCTACACTCTAATCCCTACACTCTACACTCTATAACCTACACTCTATACTCTACACTCCATACTCTACACTCTATACCCTATACCCTACACTCTATACCCTACACTCTATACCATACACTCTATACCCTACACTCTACACCCTACACTCTATACCCTACACTCTACACTCTATACCCTACACTCTATACCCTACACTCTATACTCTACACCCTATACCCTACACTCTACACTCTATACCCTACACTCTATACCCTACACTCTACACTCTATACCCTACACTCTATACCCTACACTCTACACTCTACACTCTATACCATACACTCTATACCCTACACTCTACACTCTATACCCTACACTCTATACCCTGCACTCTTTACACTACATCCTACGCTCTATACCCTACACTCTATACCCTACACTCTATACTCTATACCCTACACTCTATTCCATACATTCTATACCCTACACTCTATACCCTACACTGTAATCAGTACACTCTATACCCTACACTCTATTCCCTACACTCTATACCATACACTCTATACCCTACACTCTATACCCTACACTCTACACTCTATTCCATGCACTCTATACCCTACACTCTATACCCTACACTCTATTCCATACATTCTATACCCTACACTCTATACCCTACACTGTAATCAGTACACTCTACACTCTATACCCTACACTCTATACCATACAATCCATACCCTACAATCTATACCCTACAATCTACACTCTATACCCTACACTCTATACCCTACAATCTAAACCCTACATTCTATACCCTACACTCTATACCCTACACTCTACACTCTATACCCTACAATCTATACCCTACACTCTACACTCTATACCCTACACTCTATACCCTACACTCTATACCCTACACTCTATACCCTACACTCTATACCATACACTCTATACCCTACACTCTACACTCTATACCCTACACTCTATACCCTACACTCTATACCCTACACTCTACACTCTACACTCTATACCCTACACTCTATACCCTACACTCTATACTCTACACTCTATACCCTACACTCTATACCCTACACTCTATACCCTACACTCTACACTCTATACCCTACACTCTATACCCTAAACTCTATACCCTACACTCTATACCCTACACTCCATACCCTCCACTCTGTACCCTACACTCTTCACTCTATACCTTACACTCTATACCATACGCTCTATACCCTACACTCTATACCCGACACTCTATACCCTACACTATACACTCTATACCCTACACTCTACACTGTATACCATACACTCTATACCCTACACTCTATACCCTACACTCTACACTCTATACCCTACACCCTACACTCTATACCATACACTCTATACCCTACACTCTACACTCTATACCCTACACTCTATACCTTACACTCTATACCCTACACCCTACGCTCTATACCCTACACTCTATACCCTACACTCTACACTTTATACCCTACACTCTATTCCATACACTCTATACCCTACACTCTATACACTACACTCTATACCTTACACTCTACACTTTACACTATATACCCTACACTCTATAGCCTACACTCTATACCCTACACTCTATACCCTACACTCTACACTCTATACCCTACATTCTATACCCTACACTCTAATCCCTACACTCTACACTCTATACCCTACACTCTATACCCTACACTCTATACCCTACACTCTATACCCTACACTCTACACTCTATACCCTACACTCTATGCCCTACACTCTATACCCTACACTCTATACCCTACACTCTATACCATACACTATATACCCTACACTCTACACTCTATTCCCTACACTCTATACCATACACTCTATACCCTTTACTCTATACCCTACACTCTATAACCTACACTATACACTCTATTCCCTACACTCTACACTCTATACCATACACTCTATACTCTACACTCTATACCCTACACTCTACACTCTATACCCTACAATCTATACCCTACACTCTATGCCTACACTCTATACCCTACACTCTATACCATACAATCTATACCCTACACACTATACCCTACACTCTATACCCTACACTCTACACTCTATACCCTACACTCTATAACATACACTCTATACCCTACACTCTATACCTGACACTCTATACCCTACACTCTACACCCTACACTCTACACTCTATACCGTACACTCTATACCCTACACTCTATACCCTACACTCTACACTTTATACCCTACACTCTATACCATACACTCTACACTCTATTCCATGCACTCTATACCCTACACTCTATTCCCTACACTCTACACTCTATACCCTACACTCTACACTCTATACCCTACACTCTATACCCTACACTCTATACTCTATATCCTACACTCTATACCCTACACTATACACTCTATGCCCTACACTCTATGCCCTACACTCTAAACCCTACACTCTACACTCTATAACCTACACTCTATACTCTACACTCCATACTCTACACTCTATACCCTATACTCTACACTCTATACCCTACACTCTATACCATACACTCTAATCCCTACACTCTACACTCTATACCCTACACTCTATACCCTACACTCCATGCCCTACACTCTATACCCTACACTCTACACTCTATACCCTACACTCTATACCCTACACTCTATACCCTACACTCTATACCCTACACTCTATACCCTACACTCTATACCCTACACTCTACACTCTATACCCTACACTCTATACCCTACACTCTATACCCTACACCCTACGCTCTATACCCTACACTCTATACCCTACACTGTACACACTATACCCTACACTCTATTCCATACACTCTATACCCTATACTCTATACCCTACACTCTACACTCTATACCCTACACTCTACACTTTACACACTATACCCTACACTCTATACCCTACACTCTATACTCTATACCCTACACTCTATACCGTACATTCTACACTCTATACCCTACACTCTATACCCTACACTCTAATCCCTACACTCTACACTCTATACCCTACACTTTATACCCTACACTCTATACCCTACTCTCTACACTCTATACCCTACACTCTATACCCTACACTTTATACCCTACACTCTACACTCTATACCCTACACTCTATACCATACACTCTACACTCTATTCCCTACACTCTATACCATACACTCTAAACCCTACACTCTATACCCTACACTATACACTCTATACCCTACAATCTATACCCTACACACTATGCCCTACACTCTATACCCTACACTCTATACCCTACACTCTACACTCTATACCCTACACTCTATACCATACACTCTATACCCTAAACTCTATACCATACACTCTACACCATACAATCCATACCATACACTCTATACCTACACTCTACACTCTATACCCTTCACTCTATACCCTACACTCTATACCATACAATCTATACCCTACACTCTACACTCTATACCCTACACTCTATACCCTACACTCTATAACCTACACCCTACGCTCTATACCCTACACTCTATACCCTACACTCTATACTCTATACCCTACACTCTGTACCCTACACTCTATACCATACACTTTATACCCTACACTCTATACCATACACTCTACACTCTATTCCATGCACTCTATACCCTACACTCTATTCCCTACACTCTACACTCTATACCCTACACTCTACACTCTATACCCTACACTCTATACTCTATACCCTACACTCTATACCCTACACTATACACTCTATGCCCTACACTCTATGCCCTACACTCTAATCCCTACACTCTACACTCTATAACCTACACTCTATACTCTACACTCCATACTCTACACTCTATACCCTATACTCTACACTCTATACCCTACACTCTATACCATACACTCTAATCCCTACACTCTACACTCTATACCCTACACTCTATACCCTACACTCCATACCCTACACTCTATACCCTACACTCTACACTCTATACCCTACACTCTATACCCTACACTCTATACCCTACACTCTATACCCTACACTCTATACCCTACACTCTATACCCTAAACTCTATACCATACACTCTACACCATACAATCTATACCATACACTCTATACCTACACTCTACACTCTATACCCTTCACTCTATACCCTACACTCTATACCATACACTCTATACCCTACACTCTACACTCTATACCCTACACTCTATACCCTACACTCTATACCCTACACCCTACGCTCTATACCCTACACTCTATACCCTACACTCTATACTCTATACCCTATACTCTATTCCATACATTCTATACCCTACACTCTATACCCTACAGTCTAATCCCTACACTCTACACTCTATACCCTACACTCTGTACCCTACACTCTATACCATACACTTTATACCCTACACTCTATACCATACACTCTACACTCTATTCCATGCACTCTATACCCTACACTCTATTCCCTACACTCTACACTCTATACCCTACACTCTACACTCTATACCCTACACTCTATACCCTACACTCTATACTCTATATCCTACACTCTATACCCTACACTCTATACTCTACGCTATACACTCTATACCCTACAATCTATACCTTACACTCTATACCCTACACTCTATACCCTACACTCTATACCCTACACTCTACACTCTATAACCTACACTCTATACCATACACTCTATATCCTACACTCTATACCCTACACTCTATACCCTACACTCTACACTCTATACCCTACACTCTATACCATACACTCTATACCCTACACTCTATACCCTACACTCTATACCCTACACTCTATACCCTACACTCTATACCCTACACTCTACACTCTATACCCTACACTCTATACCATACACTCTATACCCTACACTCTATACCATACACTCTATACCCTACACTCTATACCCTACACTCTACACTCTAAACTGTATACCATACACTCTATACCCTACACTCTACACCCTACACTCTATACCCTACACTCTACACCCTACACTCTATACCATACACTCTATACCCTACACTCTATACCCTACACTCTACACTCTATACCCTACACTCTATTCCATACACTCTATACCCTACACTCTATACCCTACACTCTACACTCTATACCCTACACTCTACACTTTACACTCTATACCCTACACTCTATACCCTACACTCTATACTCTATACCCTACACTCTATACCGGACATTCTACACTCTATACCCTACACTCTATACCCTACACTCTAATCCCTACACTCTACACTCTATACCCTACACTCTATACCCTACACTCTATACCCTACACTCTACACTCTATACCCTACACTCTATACCCTACACTCTATACCCTACACTCTATACCCTACACTCTACACTCTATACCCTACACTCTATACCATACACTCTATAACCTACACTCTACACTTTATTCCCTACACTCTATACCATACACTCAATACCCTACACTATACACTCTATACCCTACACTCTACACTCTATAACATACACTCTATACCTTACACCCTATACCCTACACTCTACACTCTATACCCTTCAATCTATACCCTACACTCTACACTCTATACCCTACACTCTACACTTTACACTCTATACCCTACACTCTATACCCTACACTCTATACTCTATACCCTACACTCTATACCGGACATTCTACACTCTATACCCTACACTCTATACGCTACACTCTAATCCCTACACTCTACACTCTATACCCTACACTCTATACCCTACACTCTATACCTTACACTCTACACTCTATACCCTACACTCTATACCCTACACTCTATACCCTACACTCTATACCCTACACTCTATACTCTATACCCTACACTCTATACCCTACACTATACACTCTATGCCTTACACTCTATGCCCTACACTCTAATCCCTACACTCTACACTCTATAACCTACACTCTATACTCTACACTCCATACTCTACACTCTATACCCTATACTCTACACTCTATACCCTACACTCTATACCATACACTCTAATCCCTACACTCTACACTCTATACCCTACACTCTATACCCTACACTCCATACCCTACACTCTATACCCTACACTCTACACTCTATACCCTACACTCTATACCCTACACTCTATACCCTACACTCTATACCCTACACTCTATACCCTACACTCTATACCCTAAACTCTATACCATACACTCTACACCATACAATCTATACCATACACTCTATACCTACACTCTACACTCTATACCCTTCACTCTATACCCTACACTCTATACCATACACTCTATACCCTACACTCTACACTCTATACCCTACACTCTATACCCTACACTCTATACCCTACACCCTACGCTCTATACCCTACACTCTATACCCTACACTCTATACTCTATACCCTATACTCTATTCCATACATTCTATACCCTACACTCTATACCCTACAGTCTAATCCCTACACTCTACACTCTATACCCTACACTCTGTACCCTACACTCTATACCATACACTTTATACCCTACACTCTATACCATACACTCTACACTCTATTCCATGCACTCTATACCCTACACTCTATTCCCTACACTCTACACTCTATACCCTACACTCTACACTCTATACCCTACACTCTATACCCTACACTCTATACTCTATATCCTACACTCTATACCCTACACTCTATACTCTACGCTATACACTCTATACCCTACAATCTATACCTTACACTCTATACCCTACACTCTATACCCTACACTCTATACCCTACACTCTACACTCTATAACCTACACTCTATACCATACACTCTATATCCTACACTCTATACCCTACACTCTATACCCTACACTCTACACTCTATACCCTACACTCTATACCATACACTCTATACCCTACACTCTATACCCTACACTCTATACCCTACACTCTATACCCTACACTCTATACCCTACACTCTACACTCTATACCCTACACTCTATACCATACACTCTATACCCTACACTCTATACCATACACTCTATACCCTACACTCTATACCCTACACTCTACACTCTAAACTGTATACCATACACTCTATACCCTACACTCTACACCCTACACTCTATACCCTACACTCTACACCCTACACTCTATACCATACACTCTATACCCTACACTCTATACCCTACACTCTACACTCTATACCCTACACTCTATTCCATACACTCTATACCCTACACTCTATACCCTACACTCTACACTCTATACCCTACACTCTACACTTTACACTCTATACCCTACACTCTATACCCTACACTCTATACTCTATACCCTACACTCTATACCGGACATTCTACACTCTATACCCTACACTCTATACCCTACACTCTAATCCCTACACTCTACACTCTATACCCTACACTCTATACCCTACACTCTATACCCTACACTCTACACTCTATACCCTACACTCTATACCCTACACTCTATACCCTACACTCTATACCCTACACTCTACACTCTATACCCTACACTCTATACCATACACTCTATACCCTACACTCTACACTTTATTCCCTACACTCTATACCATACACTCAATACCCTACACTATACACTCTATACCCTACACTCTACACTCTATAACATACACTCTATACCTTACACCCTATACCCTACACTCTACACTCTATACCCTTCAATCTATACCCTACACTCTATACCCTACACTCTATACCCTACTCTCTATACCCTACACTCTACACTCTATACCCTACACTCTATACCCTACACTCTATACCCTACACTCTACACTCTATACCCTACACTCTATACCATACACTCTACAATCTATTCCCTACACTCTATACCATACACTCTATACCCTACACTCTATACCCTACACTATACACTTTATACCCTACACTCTACACTCTATACCATACACTCTATACCCTACACTCTATACCCTACACTCTACACTCTATACCCTACAATCTTTACCCTACACTCTATACCCTACACTCTATACCCTACACTCTATACCCTACACTCTACACTCTATACACTACACTCTATACCATACACTCTATACCCTACACTCTATACCATACACTCTACACCATACACTCTATACCATACACTCTATACCATACACTCTATACCCCACACTCTACACTCTATACCCTACACTCTATACCCTACACTCTATACTATACACTCTATACCCTACACTCTATACCCTACACTATACACTCTATACCCTACACTCTACACCATACACTCTATACCCTACACTCTATACTCTACGCTATACACTCTATACCCTACAATCTATACCTTACACTCTATACCCTACACTCTATACCCTACACTCTATACCCTACACTCTACACTCTATAACCTACACTCTATACCATACACTCTATATCCTACACTCTATACCCTACACTCTATACCCTACACTCTACACTCTATACCCTACACTCTATACCATACACTCTATACCCTACACTCTATACCCTACACTCTATACCCTACACTCTATACCCTACACTCTACACTCTATACCCTACACTCTATACCATACACTCTATACCCTACACTCTACACTTTATTCCCTACACTCTATACCATACACTCAATACCCTACACTATACACTCTATACCCTACACTCTACACTCTATAACATACACTCTATACCTTACACCCTATACCCTACACTCTACACTCTATACCCTTCAATCTATACCCTACACTCTATACCCTACACTCTATACCCTACTCTCTATACCCTACACTCTACACTCTATACCCTACACTCTATACCCTACACTCTATACCCTACACTCTACACTCTATACCCTACACTCTATACCATACACTCTACAATCTATTCCCTACACTCTATACCATACACTCTATACCCTACACTCTATACCCTACACTATACACTTTATACCCTACACTCTACACTCTATACCATACACTCTATACCCTACACTCTATACCCTAGACTCTACACTCTATACCCTACAATCTTTACCCTACACTCTATACCCTACACTCTATACCCTACACTCTATACCCTACACTCTACACTCTATACACTACACTCTATACCATACACTCTATACCCTACACTCTATACCATACACTCTACACCATACACTCTATACCATACACTCTATACCATACACTCTATACCCCACACTCTACACTCTATACCCTACACTCTATACCCTACACTCTATACTATACACTCTATACCCTACACTCTATACCCTACACTATACACTCTATACCCTACACTCTACACCATACACTCTATACCCTACACTCTATACTCTACGCTATACACTCTATACCCTACAATCTATACCTTACACTCTATACCCTACACTCTATACCCTACACTCTATACCCTACACTCTACACTCTATAACCTACACTCTATACCATACACTCTATATCCTACACTCTATACCCTACACTCTATACCCTACACTCTACACTCTATACCCTACACTCTATACCATACACTCTATACCCTACACTCTATACCCTACACTCTATACCCTACACTCTATACCCTACACTCTACACTCTATACCCTACACTCTATACCATACACTCTATACCCTACACTCTATACCCTACACTCTACACTCTAAACTGTATACCATACACTCTATACCCTACACTCTACACCCTACACTCTATACCATACACTCTATACCCTACACTCTACACTCTATACCCTACACTCTATACCCTACACTCTATTCCCTACACCCTACGCTCTATACCCTACACTCTATACCTTACACTCTACACTCTATACCCTACACTCTATTCCATACACTCTATAACCTACACTCTATACACTACACTCTATACCCTACACTCTACACTTTACACTCTATACCCTAAACTCTATACCCTACACTCTATACTCTATACCCTACACTCTATACCGGACATTCTACACTCTATACCCTACACTCTATACCCTACACTCTAATCCCTACACTCTACACTCTATACCCTACACTCTATACCCTACACTCTATACCCTACACTCTACACTCTATACCCTACACTCTATACCCTACACTCTATACCCTACACTCTATACCCTACACTCTACACTCTATACCCTACACTCTATACCATACACTCTACACCCTACACTCTACACTTTATTCCCTACACTCTATACCATACACTCTATACCCTACACTCAATACCCTACACTATACACTCTATACCCTACACTCTACACTCTATAACATACACTCTATACCTTACACCCTATACCCTACACTCTACACTCTATACCCTACACTCTATACCCTACACTCTAATCCCTACACTCTACACTCTATACCCTACACTCTATACCCTACACTCTATACCCTACACTCTACACCCTACACTCTATACCCTACACTCTATACCCTACACTCTATACCCTACACTCTACACTCTATACCCTACACTCTATACCATACACTCTACAATCTATTCCCTACACTCTATACCATACACTCTATACCCTACACTCTATACCCTACACTATACACTTTATACCCTACACTCTACACTCTATATCATACACTCTATACCCTACACTCTATACCCTACACTCTACACTCTATACCCTACAATCTTTACCCTACACTCTATACCCTACACTCTATACCCTATACTCTATACCCTACACTCTACACTCTATACCCTACACTCTATACCCTACACTCTATACCCTACACTCTATACCATACACTCTACACCATACACTCTATACCATACATTCTATACCATACACTCTATACCCCACACTCTACACTCTATACCCTACACTCTATACCCTACACTCTATACTATACACTCTATACCCTACACTCTATACCCTACACTATACACTCTATACCCTACACTCTACACCATACACTCTATACCCTACACTCTATACTCTACGCTATACACTCTATACCCTACAATCTATACCTTACACTCTATACCCTACACTCTATACCCTACACTCTATACCCTACACTCTACACTCTATAACCTACACTCTATACCATACACTCTATATCCTACACTCTATACCCTACACTCTATACCCTACACTCTACACTCTATACCCTACACTCTATACCATACACTCTATACCCTACACTCTATACCCTACACTCTATACCCTACACTCTACACTCTATACCCTACACTCTATACCATACACTCTATACCCTACACTCTATACCATACACTCTATACCCTACACTCTATACCATTCACTCTATACCCTACACTCTATACCCTACACTCTACACTCTAAACTGTATACCATACACTCTATACCCTACACTCTACACCCTACACTCTATACCCTACACTCTACACCCTACACTCTATACCATACACTCTATACCCTACACTCTATACCCTACACTCTATACCCTACACTCTACACTCTATAACCTACACTCTATACCATACACTCTATATCCTACACTCTATACCCTACACTCTATACCCTACACTCTACACTCTATACCCTACACTCTATACCATACACTCTATACCCTACACTCTATACCCTACACTCTATACCCTACACTCTACACTCTATACCCTACACTCTATACCCTACACTATACACTTTATACCCTACACTCTACACCCTACACTCTATACCATACACTCTATACCCTACACTCTATACCCTACACTCTATACCCTACACTCTACACTCTATAACCTACACTCTATACCATACACTCTATATCCTACACTCTATACCCTACACTCTATACCCTACACTCTACACTCTATACCCTACACTCTATACCATACACTCTATACCCTACACTCTATACCATACACTCTATACCCTACACTCTATACCATTCACTCTATACCCTACACTCTATACCCTACACTCTACACTCTAAACTGTATACCATACACTCTATACCCTACACTCTACACCCTACACTCTATACCCTACACTCTACACCCTACACTCTATACCATACACTCTATACCCTACACTCTATACCCTACACTCTACACTCTATACCCTACACTCTATTCCATACACTCTATACCCTACACTCTATACCCTACACTCTACACTCTATACCCTACACTCTACACTTTACACTCTATACCCTACACTCTATACCCTACACTCTATACTCTATACCCTACACTCTATACCGGACATTCTACACTCTATACCCTACACTCTAATCCCTACACTCTACACTCTATACCCTACACTCTATACCCTACACTCTATACCCTACACTCTACACTCTATACCCTACACTCTATACCCTACACTCTATACCCTACACTCTATACCCTACACTCTACACTCTATACCCTACACTCTATACCATACACTCTATACCCTACACTCTACACTTTATTCCCTACACTCTATACCATACACTCAATACCCTACACTATACACTCTATACCCTACACTCTACACTCTATAACATACACTCTATACCTTACACCCTATACCCTACACTCTACACTCTATACCCTACAATCTATACCCTACACTCTATACCCTACACTCTATACCCTACTCTCTATACCCTACACTCTACACTCTATACCCTACACTCTATACCCTACACTCTATACCCTACACTCTACACTCTATACCCTACACTCTATACCATACACTCTATACCCTACACTCTATACCCTACACTCTAAACTGTATACCATACACTCTATACCCTACACTCTACACCCTACACTCTATACCATACACTCTATACCCTACACTCTACACTCTATACCCTACACTCTATACCCTACACTCTATCCCCTACACCCTACGCTATATACCCTACACTCTATACCTTACACTCTACACTCTATACCGTACACTCTATTCCATACACTCTATACCCTACACTCTATACCCTACACTCTACATTCTATACCCTACACTCTACACTTTAGACTCTATACCCTACACTCTGTACCCTACACTCTATACTCTATACCCTACACTCTATACCGGACATTCTACACTCTATACCCTACACTCTATACCCTACACTCTAATCCCTACACTCTACACTCTATACCCTACACTCTATACCCTACACTCTATACCCTACACTCTACACTCTATACCCTACACTCTATACCCTACACTCTATACCCTACACTCTATACCCTACACTCTACACTCTATACCCTACACTCTATACCATACACTTTATACCCTACACTCTACACTCTATTCCCTACACTCTATACCATACACTCTATACCCTACACTCAATACCCTACACTATACACTCTATACCCTACACTCTACACTCTATAACATACACTCTATACCTTACACCCTATACCCTACACTCTACACTCTATACCCTACAATCTATACCCTACACTCTATACCCTACACTCTATACCCTACTCTCTATACCCTACACTCTACACTCTATACCCTACACTTTATACCATACACTCTATACCATACACTCTATACCCTACAGTCTATACCCTACACTCTACACTCTATACCATACATTCTATACCCTACACTCTATACCCTACACTCTACACTCTATACCCTACAATCTATACCCTACACTCTATACCCTACTCAATACCCTACACTCTACACTCTATACCCTACACTCTATAACATACACTCTATACACTACACTCTATACCTTGCACTCTATACCCTACACTCTGCAGTCTACAATCTATACCCTACACGCTACACTCTATACCCTACACTCTATAACAAACACTCTATACCCTACACTATATACCATACACTCTATACCATACACTCTATACCGTACACTCTATACCCTACACTCTACACTCTATACTCTACACTCTATACCCTACACTCTATACCCTACACTGTATACCCTACACTCTACACTCTATACCCTACACTCTACACTTTACACTCTATGCTCTACACTTTATACCCTACACTCTACACTCTATACCATACACTCTATACCCTACACTCTACACTCTATACCCTACACTCTACACTCTACACTCTATGCCCTACACTTTATACCCTACACTCTACACTCTATACCCACACTCTATAGCATACACTCTACACCCTACACTCTATACCATACACTCTAATCCCTACACTCTACACTCTATACCCTACACTCTATACCCTACACTCTACACTCTATTCCATACACTCTATACCCTACACTCTATACCCTACACTCTATACCCTACACTCTACACCCTACACTTTATAGCTTACATTTTATACCCTACACTCTACACCCTACACTCTACACTCTATACCCTACACTCTATACCCTACACTCGATGCCCTACACTCTATACCCAACACTCTATACCCTACACTCTATACCCTACACTCTACACCCTACACTTTATAGCTTACACTCTATACCCTACACTCTATACCCTAAACTCTATACCATACACTCTATACCCTACACTCTATTCCCTACACTCTATACCCTACACTCTACAACATACACTCTATACCCTACCCTCTATACCTTACACTCTATACCCTACACTCTACACAGTATACCCTACACTCTATACCATACACTCTACACTCTATACCCTACACTCTATACCATACACTCTATACCCTACACTCTATACCCTACACTCTACACTCTATACCCTACACTCTATACCCTACACTCTATGCCCTACACTCTACACTTTATACCCTACACTCTATACCCTACACTCTATACCCTACACTCTTTACCCTACACTCTATACCCTACACTCTATACCCTACACTCTATACCCTACACTCTATACCCTACACTCTATACCCTACACTCTACACTTTATACCATACACTCTATACCCTACACTCTATACCCTACACTCTATACCCTACACTCTATACCCTACACTCTACACTCTATACCCTACACTCTATACCCTACACTCTATACCCTACACTCTACACTTTATACCCTACACTCTATACCCTACACTCTATACCCTCCACTCTATACCCTACACTCTACACTCTACACCCTACACTCTACACTTTACACTCTATACCCTACACTCTATTCCCTACACTCCACACTTTATACCCTACACTCTATACCCTACACTCTATACCCTACACTCTATACCCTACACGCTATACCCTACACTCTATACCCTACACTCTACACCCTACACTCTATACCCTATACCTTACACTCTATACCCTACACTCTACACCCTACACTCTATACCCTACACTCTATACCCTACACTCTATACCCTACACTCTACACTCTATACCCTACACTCTACACTCTTTACCCTACACTCTATACCCTACAATCTAAACCATACACTCTATACCATACACTCTATACCATATACTCTATTCCCTACACTCTATACCATACACTCTACACTCTATACCCTACACTCTATACCCTACACTCTACACCCTACACTATATACCCTACACTCTACACTCTATACCCTACACTCTCTACCCTACACTCTATACCATACACTCTATACCATACACTCTGTCCCCTACACTCTATACCATACACTTTACACTCTATACCCTACTTTCTATACCCTACACTCTACACTCTATACCCTACACTCTATACCCTACACTCTACACTCTATACCCTACACTCTACACTCTATACCCTACACTCTACACCCTACACTCTATACCATACACTCTATACCCTACACTCTACACTCTATACCCTACACTCTATACCCTACACTCTATACCCTACACCCTACGCTCTATACCCTACACTCTATACCCTACACTCTACACTCTATGCCCTACACACTATACCCTACTTTCTACACTCTATACCCTACACTCTACACTCTATACCCTACACTCTATACCCTACAATCTATACCATACACTCTATACCCTACACTCTATACCCTACACTCTACACTCTATACCCTACACTCTATACCCTACACTTTATACCCTGCAATCTATACCATACACTCTATACCCTATACTCTATATCATACACTCTATACCCTACACTCTACACTCTATACCCCACACTCTACACTCTATACCCCACACTCTACACTCTATATCCTACACTCTACACCCTACACTCTATACCATGCACTCTATTCCATACACTCTATACCCTACATGCTATACCCTACACTCTACACTCTAAAATCTATACCCTACTATCTACACTCTATACCTTACACTCTATACCAAACACTCTATACCCTACACTATATAACATACACTCTATATCATACGCTCTATACCGTACACTCTATACCCTACACTCTATACCCTACACTCTACACTCTATATTCTACACTCTATACCCTACACTCTAAACTCTATACCATACAATCTATACCCTACACTCTATACTATGCACTCTACACCCTACACTCTATACCATACACTCTATGCCCTACACTCTACACTCTATAACCTACACTCTATACCTTACACTGTACACCCTACACTCTATACCATACACTCTATACCCTACACTCTATACCCTACACTCTATACCCTACACCCTACGCTCTATACCCTACACTCTATACCCTACACTCTTCACTCTATACCCTACACTCGATTCCATACACTCTATATCCTACACTCTATACCCTACACTCTAATCCCTATACTCTACACTCTATACCCTACACTCTATACCCCACCCTCTATACCCTACACTCTATACCATACACTCTATACCCTACACTCTATACGCTACACTCTACACTCTAAACTCTATTCCATACACTCTATACCCTACACTCTATACCCTACACTCTAAACTCTATTCCATACACTCTATACCCTACACTATATACCCTACACTCTATACCCTACACTCTATACCCTACACTCTACACTCTATACCCTACACTCTATACCCTACACTCTATACCCTACACTCTACACTCTATACCCTACACTCTACACTCTATACCCTACACTCTATACCCTACACTCTATACCCTACACTCTATACCCTACACTCTATACCCTACACTCTACACCCTACACTCTATACCCTACACTCTATACTCTACACTATGTACCCTACACTCTATACCCTGCACTCTATACTCTATACACTACACTCTATACTCTACACTCTATAACCTACACCCTATACCCTACACTCTATACCCTACACTCTACACTCTGTACCCTACACTCTATACTATACACTCTACACCCTACACTCTATACCATACACTCTATACCCTACACTCTACACTCTATACCATACACTCTATACTGTACACTCTATACCATACACTCTACACCCTACACTCTATATCATGCACTCTATACCCTACACTCTATACCCTACACTCTATACCCTACAATCTATACCCTACACCCTACGCTCAATACCCTACACTTTATACCCTACACTCTACACTCTATACCGTACACTATATTCCATACACTCTATTCCATACACTCTATACCCTGCACTCTATACCCTACACTATACACTCTATACCCTACACTCTATACCATACACTCTATACCCTACACTCTACACTCTATTCCCTACACTCTATACCATACGCTCTATACCCTACACTCTATACCCTACACTCTATACCCTACACTATACACTCTATACCCTACACTCTACACTCTATACCATACACTCTATACCCTAAACTCTATACCCTACACTCTACACTCTATACCCTACACTCTATACCCTACACTCTATACCCTACACTCTATACCCTACACTCTATACCATACACTCTATACCCTACACTCTACACTCTATACCCTACACTCTATACCCTACACTCTAAACCCTACACTCTATACCCTACACTATACACTCTATACCCTACACTCTACACCATACACTCTATACCCTATACCCTACATTCTACACTCTATACCCTACAATCTATATCCTACACTTTATACCCTACACTCTATACCCTACACTCTACACTCTATACCGTACACTCTATACCATACACTCTATACCCTACACTCTATACCCTACACTCTATACCCTACACTCTACACTCTATACCCTACACTCTATACCATACACTCTATACCCTACACTCTACACTCTATTCCCTACACTCTATACCATACGCTCTATACCCTACACTCTATACCCTACACTCTATACCCTACACTATACACTCTATACCCTACACTCTACACTCTATACCATACACTCTATACCCTAAACTCTATACCCTACACTATACACTCTATACCCTACACTCTACACCATACACTCTATACCCTATACCCTACATTCTACACTCTATACCCTACAATCTATACCCTACACTTTATACCCTACACTCTATACCCTACACTCTAAACTCTATACCGTACACTCTATACCATACACTCTATACCCTACACTCTATACCCTACACTCTATACCCTACACTCTACACTCTATACCCTACACTCTATACCATACACTCTAAACCCTACACTCTATACCCTACACTCTATACCCTAAACTCTACACTCTATACCCTACATTCTACACTCTACACTCAATACCCTACACTCTATACCCTACACTCTATACCCTACACTCTATACCGTACACTCTATACCCTACACTCTACACTTTATACCCTACACTGTATACCCTACACTCTATACCCTACACTCTATAGCCCAACAATCTATACCGTACACTCTATACCCTACACTCTAATCCCTACACTCTACACTCTTTACCCTACACTCTATACCCTACACTCTATACCATACACTCTATACCCTACACTCTATACCCTACACTCTACACTCTATACCCTACACTCTACACTCTATACTCTACACTCTATACCCTACATTCTATACCCTACACTCTATACCCTACACTCTACACTTTATACCCTACACTCTATACCCTACACACTATACCCTACACTCTATACCCTACACTCTACACTCTATACCCTACACTCTATACCCTATACTCTATACCCTACAATCTATACCCTACACTCTATACCCTACACTCTATACCCTACACTCTATATCCCAACACTCTATACCCTACACTCTATACCCTACACTCTACACCATACACTATACACTCCATACCCTACACTCTATACCATACAATCTACACTCTATACCCTACACTCTACACCCTACACTATACACTCCATACCCTACACTCTATACCATACAATCTACACTCTATACCCTACACTCTATACCCTACACTCTACACTCTATACCCTACACTCTATACCCTACAATCTATACCATACACTCTATACCATACACTCTATACCCTACACTCTATACCCTACACTCTACACTATATACCCTACACTCTATACCCTACACTCTATACCCTACACTCTATACCCTACACTCTACACTCTATACCCTACACTCTATACCCTATACTATATACTCTATACCCTACACTCTATACCCTACAATCTATACCCTACACTCTATACCCGACACTCTATACCCTACACTCTATATCCCAACACTCTATACCCTACACTCTATACCCTACACTCTACACTCTATACCCTACACTATACACTCTATACCCTACACTCTATACCATACAATCTACACTCTATACCCTACACTCTATACCCTACACTCTACACTCTATACCCTACACACTATACCCTACTTTCTACACTCTATACCCTACACTCTACACTCTATACCATACACTCTATACCCTACACTCTATACCCTACACTCTATGCCCTACACTATATACCCTACACTTTATACCCTACACTCTACACTCTATATCCTACACTGTACACTCTATACCCTACACTCTATACCCTACACTCTATATCCTACACTCTACACTCTATACCCTACACTCTACACTCTGTACCCTACACTCTATACTATACACTCTACACCCTACACTCTATACCATACAGTCTATACCCTACACTCTACACTCTATACCCTACACTCTACATTCTGTACCCTACACTCTATACTATACACTCTACACCCTACACTCTATACCATACACTCTATACCCTACACTCTACACTCTATACCATACACTCTATACTGTACACTCTATACCATACACTCTACACCCTACACTCTATACCATGCACTCTATACCCTACACTCTACACTCTATACCCTACACTCTATACCCTACAATGTATACCCTACACCCTACGCTCTATACCCTACACTCTATACCCTACTCTCTACACTCTATACCGTACACTATATTCCATACACTCTATTCCATACACTCTATACCCTGCACTCTATACCCTACACTATACACTCTATACCCTACACTCTACACCATACACTCTATACCCTATACTCTATACACTACACTCTACATTCTATACCCTACAATCTATACCCAACACTCTATACCCTACACTCTATACCATAAACTCTATACCCTACACTCTATACCCTACACTCTATACTGTATACCATACACTCTATACCCTACACTATATACCCTACACTCTATACCCTACACTATATACCCTACACTCTATACCCTACACTCTACACTCTATACCCAACACTCTATACTCTACACTCTATACCCTACACTCTATACCATACACTCCATACCCTACACTCTACACTCTATACCCTACACTCTACTCTTTATACCCTACACTCTATACCCTACACTCTACACTCTATACCCTACACTCTACACTCTATACCCTACACTCTATACCCTACTCTATACCATACACTCTATACCCTACACTCTACACTCTATACCCTACACTCTACACTCTATACCCTACACTCTATACTCTATACCCTACACTATATACCCTACACTCTACACTCTATACCCTACACTCTATACCCTACACTCTGTACCCTACACTCTACACCCTACACTCTATACCCTACACATTATACCATACACTCTATACCCTACACTCTACACTCTATACCCTACACTCTACACCCTACACTCTATACCCTACACTCTATACCCTACACTCTACACTCTATACCCTACACTCTATACCCTATACTATATACTCTATACCCTACACTCTATACCCTACAATCTATACCCTACACTCTATACCCGACACTCTATACCCTACACTCTATATCCCAACACTCTATACCCTACACTCTATACCCTACACTCTACACTCTATACCCTACACTATACACTCTATACCCTACACTCTATACCATACAATCTACACTCTATACCCTACACTCTATACCCTACACTCTACACTCTATACCCTACACACTATACCCTACTTTCTACACTCTATACCCTACACTCTACACTCTATACCATACACTCTATACCCTACACTCTATACCCTACACTCTATACCCTACACTATATACCCTACACTTTATACCCTACACTCTACACTCTATATCCTACACTCTACACTCTATTCCCTACACTCTATACCCTACACTCTATACCCTACACTCTACAATCTATACCCTACACTCTACACTCTGTACCCTACACTCTATACTATACACTCTACACCCTACACTCTATACCATACACTCTATACCCTACACTCTACACTCTATACCCTACATTCTACACTCTGTACCCTACACTCTATACTATACACTCTACACCCTACACTCTATACCATACACGCTATACCCTACACTCTGCACCATACACTCTATACTGTACACTCTATACCATACACTCTACACCCTACACTCTATACCATGCACTCTATACCCTACACTCTACACTCTATACCCTAAACTCTATACCCTACAATATATACCCTACACCCTACGCTCTATACCCTACACTCTACACTCTATACCCTACACTCTATACCATACACTCTATACCCTACACTCTACACTCTATACCCTACACTCTATACCCTACACTCTATACCCTACACTATACACTCTATACCCTACAATCTACACCATACACTCTATACCCTATACAATACACTCTATACCCTACAATCTATACCCTACACTCTATACCCTACACTCTATACCCTACACTCTACACTCTATACCGTACACTCTATACCATACACTCTATACCCTACACTCTATACCCTACACTCTATACCCTACACTCTACACTCTATACCCTACACTCTATACCATACACTCTAAACCCTACACTCTATACCCTACACTCTATACCCTAAACTCTACACTCTATACCCTACACTCTACACTCTATACCCTACACTCTATACCCTACACTCTATACCCTACACTCCATACCCTACACTCTACACCTTATACCCTACACTGTATACCCTACACTCTATACCCTACACTCTATACCCTACACTCTATACCCAACACTCTATAGCCCAACACTCTATACCGTACACTCTATACCCTACACTCTATACCCTACACTCTACACTCTATACCCTACATTCTATACCCTACACTCTAATCCATACACTCTACACTCTATAGCCTACACTCTATACCCTACACTCTATACCATACACTCTATTCCCTACACTCTATACCCTACACTCTACACTCTATACCCTACACTCTACACTCTATACCCTACACTCTATATCCTACACTCTATACTCTATACCCTACACTATATACCCTACACTCTATACCCTGCAATCTATACCATACATTCTATACCCTACACTCTACACTCTATAAACCACACTCTACACTCTATACCCTACACTCTACAACCTACACTCTATACCATACACTCTATTCCATACACTCTATACCCTACACTCTATACCATACACTCTACACTCTAAAATCTATACCCTACTCTCTACACTCTATACCTTACACTCTATACCAAACACTCTATACCCTACACTATATACCATACACTCTATATCATACAGTCTATACCGTACACTCTATACCCTACACTCTATACCCTACACTCTATACCCTACACTCTACACTCTGTACACTACACACTATACCATACACTCTACACACTACACTCTATACCATACACTCTATACCCTACACTCTACACTCTATACCATACACTCTATACTGTACACTCTATACCATACACTCTATACCCTACACTCTATACCCTACACTCTATACCCTACACTATACACTCTATACCCTACACTCTACACCATACACTCTATACCCTACACTCTATACCCTACACTCTACACTCTATACCCTACAATATATACCCTACACTCTATACCCTACACTCTATACCCTACACTCTACCATACACTCTATACCCTACACTCTATACCCTACACTCTACACTCTATACCCTACACTCTACACTCTACACTCTATACCCTACACTCTATACCCTACACTCTATACTCTATACCCTACACTATATACCCTACACTCTATACCCTGCAATCTATACCATACACTCTATACCCTACACTCTACACTCTATAAACCACACTCTACACTCTATACCATACACTCTACACCCTACACTCTATACCATACACTCTATTCCATACACTCTATACCCTACACTCTATACCATACACTCTACATTCTAAAATCTATACCCTACTCTCTACACTCTATACCTTACACTCTATACCCTACACTATATACCATACACTCTATGTCATACACTCTATACCGTACACTCTATACCCTACACACTATACCATACACTCTACACACTACACTCTATACCATACACTCTATACCCTACACTCTACACTCTATGCCATACACTCTATACTGTACACTCTATACCATACACTCTATACCCTACACTCTATACCCTACACTCTATACCCTACACTCTACACCATACACTCTATACCCTACACTCTATACCCTACACTCTACACTCTATACCCTACAATATATACCGTACACTCTATACCCTACACTCTATACCCTACACTCTACCATACACTCTATACCCTACACTCTATACCCTACACCCTACACTCTATACCCTACACTCTACACTCTACACTCTATACCCTACACTCTATACCCTACACTCTAAACTCTATACCCTACACTATATACCCTACACTCTATACCCTGCAATCTATACCATACACTCTATACCCTACACTCTACACTCTATAAACCACACTCTACACTCTATACCCTACACTCTACACCCTACACTCTATACCATACACTCTATACCCTACACTCTATACCCTACACTCTACACTCTATACCCTACACTCTACACTCTACACTCTATACCCTACACTCTATACCCTACACTCTACACTCTGTACCCTACACACTATACCATACACTCTACACACTACACTCTATACCATACACTCTATACCCTACACTCTACACTCTATACCATACACTCTATACTGTACACTCTATACCATACACTCTATACCCTACACTCTATACCCTACACTCTATACCCTACACTATACACTCTATACCCTACACTCTACACCATACACTCTATACCCTACACTCTATACCCTACACTCTACACTCTATACCCTCCAATATATACCCCACACTCTATACCCTACACTCTATACCCTACACTCTACACTCTATACCATACAATCTATACCATACACTCTATACCCTACACTCTATACCCTACACTCTATACCCTACACAATACACTTTATACCCTACACTCTATACCCTACACTCTATACCCTACACTCTATACCCTACACTCTACACTCTATACCCTACACTCTATAACATATACTCTATACCCTACACTCTATACCTTACACTCTATACCGTACACTCTACACTCTACACCCTACACTCTACACTCTATACCCTACACTCTATACCCTACACTCTACACTTTATACCCTACACTCTATACCCTACACTCTATACCCTACACTCTATACCCTACACTCTACACTCTATACCCTACACTCTATACCCTACACTATATACTCTATACTCTACACTCTATACCCTACACGCTATACCCTACACTCTATACCCTACACTCTATACTCTACACTCTATACCCTACACTCTATATCCCAACACTCTATACCCTACACTCTATACCCTACACTCTACACTCTATACTCTACACTATACACTCTATACCCTACACTCTATACCATACAATCTACACTCTATACCCTACACTCTATACCCTACACTCTACACTCTATGCCCTACACACTATACCCTACTTTCTACACTCTATACCCTACACTCTACACTCTATACCCTACACTCTATACCCTACAATCTATACCATACACTCTATACCCTACACTCTATACCCTACACTCTACACTCTATACCCTACACTCTATACCCTACACTTTATACCCTGCAATCTATACCATACACTCTATACCCTATACTCTATATCATACACTCTATACCCTACACTCTACACTCTATACCCCACAATCTACACTCTATACCCCACACTCTACACTCTATATCCTACACTCTACACCCTACACTCTATACCATGCACTCTATTCCATACACTCTATACCCTACATGCTAAAACTATACCCTACATACTCTACACTCTAAAATCTATACCCTACTCTCTACACTCTATACCTTACACTCTATACCAAACACTCTATACCCTACACTATATAACATACACTCTATATCATACGCTCTATACCGTACACTCTATACCCTACACTCTATACCCTACACTCTATACCCTACACTCTACACTCTATACCCTACAATATATACCCTACACTCTATACCCTACACTCTATACCCTACACTCTACCATACACTCTATACCCTACACTCTATACCCTACACTCTACACTCTATACCCTACACTCTACACTCTACACTCTATACCCTACTCTCTATACCCTACACTCTAAACTCTATACTCTACACTATATACCCTACACTCTATACCCTGCAATCTATACCATACACTCTATACCCTACACTCTACACTCTATAAACCACACCCTACACTCTATACCCTACACTCTATACTCTACACTATATACCCTACACTCTATACCCTGCACTCTATACTCTATACCCTACACTCTATACCCTACACTCTATAACCTACACCCTATACCCTACACTCTATACCCTACACTCTACACTCTGTACCCTACACTCTATACTATACACTCTACACCCTACACTCTATACCATACACTCTATACCCTACACTCTACACTCTATACCATACACTCTATACTGTACACTCTATACCATACACTCTACACCCTACACTCTATATCATGCACTCTATACCCTACACTCTACACTCTATACCCTACACTCTATACCCCACAATCTATACCCTACACCCTACGCTCAATACCCTACACTCTATACCCTACACTCTACACTCTATACCGTACACTATATTCCATACACTCTATTCCATACACTCTATACCCTGCACTCTATACCCTACACTATACACTCTATACCCTACACTCTATACCATACACTCTATACCCTACACTCTACACTCTATTCCCTACACTCTATACCATACGCTCTATACCCTACACTCTATACCCTACACTCTATACCCTACACTATACACTCTATACCCTACACTCTACACTCTATACCATACACTCTATACCCTAAACTCTATACCCTACACTCTACACTCTATACCCTACACTCTATACCCTACACTCTATACCCTACACTCTATACCCTACACTCTATACCATACACTCTATACCCTACACTCTACACTCTATACCCTACATTCTATACCCTACACTCTAAACCCTACACTTTATACCCTACACTATACACTCTATACCCTACACTCTACACCATACACTCTATACCCTATACCCTACATTCTACACTCTATACCCTACAATCTATACCCTACACTTTATACCCTACACTCTATACCCTACACTCTACACTCTATACCCTACACTCTATACCCTACACTCTATACCCTACACTCTACACTTTATACCCTACACTCTATACCATACACTCTAAACCCTACTCTCTATACCCTACACTCTATACCCTAAACTCTACACTCTATACCCTACACTACACTCTACACTCAATACCCTACACTCTATACCCTACACTCTATACCCTACACTCTATACCCTACACTTTATACCCTACACTCTACATTTTATACCCTACACTGTATACCCTACACTCTATAGCCCAACAATCTATACCGTACACTCTATACCCTACACTCTATACCCTACACTCTACACTCTATACCCTACACTCTATACCCTACACTCTAATCCCTACACTCTACACTCTATACCCTACACTCTATACCCTACACTCTAATCCCTACACTCTACACTCTTTACCCTACACTCTATACCCTACACTCTATACCATACACTCTATACTCTACACTCTATACCCTACACTCTACACTCTATACCCTACACTCTATACCCTACATTCTATACCCTACACTCTATACCCTACACTCTACACTTCATACCCTACACTCTATACCCTACACTCTATACCCTACACTCTATACCCTACACTCTACACTCTATACCCTACACACTATACCCTACACTATATACTCAATACCCTACACTCTATACCCTATACTCTATACCCTACAATCTATACCCTACACTCTATACCCTACACTCTATATCCCAACACTCTATACCCTACACTCTATACCCTACACTCTACACCCTACACTATACACTCCATACCCTACACTCTATACCATACAATCTACACTCTATACCCTACACTCTATACCCTACACTCTACACTCTATACCCTACACTCTATACCCTACAATCTATACCATACACTCTATACCACACACTCTATACCCTACACTCTACACCCTACACTCTACACTCTATACCCTACACTCTATACCCTACACTCTACACTATATACCCTACACTCTATACCCTACACTCTATACCCTACACTCTATACCCTACACTCTACACTCTATACCCTACACTCTATACCCTATACTATATACTCTATACCCTACACTCTATACCCTACAATCTATACCCTACACTCTATACCCGACACTCTATACCCTACACTCTATATCCCAACACTCTATACCCTACACTCTATACCCTACACTCTACACTCTATACCCTACACTATACACTCTATACCCTACACTCTATACCATACAATCTACACTCTATACCCTACACTCTATACCCTACACTCTACACTCTATACCCTACACACTATACCCTACTTTCTACACTCTATACCCTACACTCTACACTCTATACCATACACTCTATACCCTACACTCTATACCCTACACTCTATGCCCTACACTATATACCCTACACTTTATACCCTACACTCTACACTCTATATCCTACACTCTACACTCTATACCCTACACTCTATACCCTACACTCTACACTCTATACCCTACACTCTACACTCTGTACCCTACACTCTATACTATACACTCTACACCCTACACTCTATACCATACACTCTATACCCTACACTCTACACTCTATACCCTACACTCTACACTCTGTACCCTACACTCTATACTATACACTCTACACCCTACATTCTATACCATACACTCTATACCCTACACTCTACACTCTATACCATACACTCTATACTGTACACTCTATACCATACACTCTACACCCTACACTCTATACCATGCACTCTATACCCTACACTCTACACTCTATACCCTACACTCTATACCCTACAATCTATACCCTACACCCTACGCTCTATACCCTACACTCTATACCCTACTCTCTACATTCTATACCGTACACTATATTCCATACACTCTATTCCGTACACTCTATACCCTGCACTCTATACCCTACACTATACACTCTATACCCTACACTCTACACCATACACTCTATACCCTATACTCTATACACTACACTCTACATTCTATACCCTACAATCTATACCCAACACTCTATACCCTACACTCTATACCATACACTCTATACCCTACACTCTATACCCTACACTCTATACTGTATACCATACACTCTATACCCTACACTATATACCCTACAGTCTATACCCTACACTATATACCCTACACTCTATACCCTACACTCTACACTCTATACCCAACACTCTATACTCTACACTCTATACCCTACACTCTATACCATACACTCCATACCCTACACTCTACACTCTATACCCTACACTCTACTCTTTATACCCTACACTCTATACCCTACACTCTACACTCTATACCCTACACTCTACACTCTATACCCTACACTCTATACCCTACTCTATACCATAAACTCTATACCCTACACTCTATACCCTACACTCTACACTCTATACCCTACACTCTACACTCTACACTCTATACCCTACACTCTATACTCTATACCCTACACTATATACCCTACACTCTACACTCTATACCCTACACTCTATACCCTACACTCTGTACCCTACACTCTACACCCTACACTCTATACCCTACACATTATACCATACACTCTATACCCTACACTCTACACTCTATACCCTACACTCTACACCCTACACTCTATACCCTACACTATATACCCTACACTCTACACTCTATACCCTACACTCTATACCCTATACTATATACTCTATACCCTACACTCTATACCCTACAATCTATACCCTACACTCTATACCCGACACTCTATACCCTACACTCTATATCCCAACACTCTATACCCTACACTCTATACCCTACACTCTATACCCTACATTATACACTCTATACCCTACACTCTATACCATACAATCTACACTCTATACCCTACACTCTATACCCTACACTCTACACTCTATACCCTACACACTATACCCTACTTTCTACACTCTATACCCTACACTCTACACTCTATACCATACACTCTATACCCTACACTCTATACCCTACACTCTATACCCTACACTATATACCCTACACTTTATACCCTACACTCTACACTCTATATCCTACACTCTACACTCTATACCCTACACTCTATACCCTACACTCTATACCCTACACTCTACACTCTATACCCTACACTCTACACTCTGTACCCTACACTCTATACTATACACTCTACACCCTACACTCTATACCATACACTCTATACCCTACACTCTACACTCTATAACCTACACTCTACACTCTGTACCCTACACTCTATACTATACACTCTACACCCTACACTCTATACCATACACTCTATACCCTACACTCTACACCATACACTCTATACTGTACACTCTATACCATAAACTCTACACCCTACACTCTATACCATGCACTCTATACCCTACACTCTACACTCTATACCCTACACTCTATACCCTACAATCTATACCCTACACCCTACGCTCTATACCCTACACTCTATACCCTACTCTCTACACTCTATACCGTACACTATATTCCATACACTCTATTCCATACACTCTATACCCTGCACTCTACACCATACACTCTATACCCTATACTCTATACACTACACTCTACATTCTATACCCTACAATCTATACCCAACACTCTATACCCTACACTCTATACCATACACTCTATACCCTACACTCTATACCCTACACTCTATACTGTATACCATACACTTTATACCTTACACTATATACCCTACACTCTATACCCTACACTATATACCCTACACTCTATACCCTACACTCTACACTCTATACCCAACACTCTATACTCTACACTCTATACCCTACACTCTATACCATACACTCCATACCCTACACTCTACACTCTATACCCTACACTCTACTCTTTATACCCTACACTCTATAACCTACACTCTACACTCTATACCCTACACTCTACACTCTATACCCTACTCTATACCATACACTCTATACCCTACACTCTATACCCTACACTCTACACTCTATACCCTACACTCTACACTCTACACTCTATACCCTACACTCTATACCCTACACTCTATACTCTATACCCTACACTATATACCCTACACTCTACACTCTATACCCTACACTCTATACCCTACACTCTGTACCCTACACTCTACACCCTACACTCTATACCCTACACATTATACCATACACTCTATACCCTACACTCTACACTCTATACCCTACACTCTACACCCTACACTCTATACCCTACACTTTATACCCTACACTCTACACTCTATACCCTACACTCTATACCCTACACTCTATACCCTACACTCTACCCTCTACACTCTATACCCTACACTCTATACCATACACTCTATACCCTACACTCTACACTCTATTCCCTACACTCTATACCATACACTCTATACCCTACACTCTATACCCTACACTCTATACCCTACACTCTATACTCTATACCCTACACTCTATACCATATACTCTATACCCTACACTCTACACTCTATTCCCTACACTCTACACCATACACTCTATACCCTAAACTCTATACCCTACACTCTACACTCTATACCCTACACTCTATACCCTACACTCTACACTCTATACCCTACACTCTATACCATACACTCTATACCCTACACTCTATACCATACACTCTATACCCTACACTCTATACCCTACACTATACACTCTATACCCTACACTCTACACCATACACTCTATACCCTATACAATACACTCTATACCCTACAATCTATACCCTACACTCTATACCCTACACTGTACACTCTATACCGTACACTCTATACCATACACTCTATACCCTACACTCTATATCCTACACTCTATACCCTACACTCTACACTCTATACCCTACACTCTATACCATACACTCTAAACCCTACACTCTATACCCTACACTCTATACCCTAAACTCTACACTCTATACCCTACACTCTACACTCTATACCCTACACTCTATACCCTACACTCTATACCCTACACTCTACACTTTATACCCTACACTGTATACCCTACACTCTATACCCTACACTCTATACCCTATACTCTATACCCTACACTCTATAGCCCAACACTCTATACCGTACACTCTATACCCTACACTCTATTCCCTACACTCTACACTCTATACCATACACTCTATACCCTACACTCTATACCCTACACTATACACTCTATACCCTACACTCTACACCATACACTCTATACCCTATACAATACACTCTATACCCTACAATCTATACCCTACACTCTATACCCTACACTGTACACTCTATACCGTACACTCTATACCATACACTCTATACCCTACACTATATACCCTACACTTTATACCCTACACTCTACACTCTATATCCTACACTCTACACTCTATACCCTACACTCTATACCCTACACTCTATACCCTACACTCTACACTCTATACCCTACACTCTACACTCTGTACCCTACACTCTATACTATACACTCTACACCCTACACTCTATACCATACACGCTATACCCTACACTCTACACTCTATACCCTACACTCTACACTCTGTACCCTACACTTTATACTATACACTCTACACCCTACACTCTATACCATACACTCTATACCCTACACTCTACACTCTATACCATACACTCTATACTGTACACTCTATACCATACACTCTACACCCTACACTCTATACCATGCACTCTATACCCTACACTCTACACTCTATACCCTACACTCTATACCCTCCAATCTATACCCTACACCCTACGCTCTATACCCTACACTCTATACCCTACTCTCTACACTCTATACCGTACACTATATTCCATACACTCTATTCCATACACTCTATACCCTGCACTCTATACCCTACACTATACACTCTATACCCTACACTCTACACCATACACTCTATACCCTATACTCTATACACTACACTCTACATTCTATACCCTACAATCTATACCCAACACTCTATACCCTACACTCTATACCATACACTCTATACCCTACACTCTATACCCTACACTCTATACTGTATACCATACACTCTATATCCTACACTATATACCCTACACTCTATACCCTACACTATATACCCTACACTCTATACCCTACACTCTACACTCTATACCCAACACTCTATACTCTACACTCTATACCCTACACTCTATACCATACACTCCATACCCTACACTCTACACTCTATACCCTACACTCTACTCTTTATACCCTACACTCTATACCCTACACTCTACACTCTATACCCTACACTCTACACTCTATACCCTACTCTCTATACCCTACTCTATACCATACACTCTATACCCTACACTCTATACCCTACACTCTACACTCTATACCCTACACTCTACACTCTACACTCTATACCCTACACTCTATACCCTACACTTTATACTCTATACCCTACACTATATACCCTACACTCTACACTCTATACCCTACACTCTATACCCTACACTCTGTACCCTACACTCTACACCCTACACTCTATACCCTACACATTATACCATACACTCTATACCCTACACTCTACACTCTATACCCTACACTCTACACCCTACACTCTATACCCTACACTTTATACCCTACACTCTACACTCTATACCCTACACTCTATACCCTACACTCTACACCCTACACTCTATACCCTACACTCTACACTCTATACCCTACACTCTATACCCTACACTCTATACCCTACACTCTACCCTCTACACTCTATACCCTACACTCTATACCATACACTCTATACCCTACACTCTACACTCTATTCCCTACACTCTATACCATACACTCTATACCCTACACTCTATACCCTACACTCTATACCCTACACTCTATACTCTATACCCTACACTCTATACCATATACTCTATACCCTACACTCTACACTCTATTCCCTACACTCTACACCATACACTCTATACCCTAAACTCTATACCCTACACTCTACACTCTATACCCTACGCTCTATACCCTACACTCTACACTCTATACCCTACACTCTATACCATACACTCTATACCCTACACTCTATACCATACACTCTATACCCTACACTCTATACCCTACACTATACACTCTATACCCTACACTCTACACCATACACTCTATACCCTATACAATACACTCTATACCCTACAATCTATACCCTACACTCTATACCCTACACTGTACACTCTATACCGTACACTCTATACCATACACTCTATACCCTACACTCTATATCCTACACTCTATACCCTACACTCTACACTCTATACCCTACACTCTATACCATACACTCTAAACCCTACACTCTATACCCTACACTCTATACCCTAAACTCTACACTCTATACCCTACACTCTACACTCTATACCCTACACTCTATACCCTCCACTCTATACCCTACACTCTATACCCTACACTCTACACTTTATACCCTACACTGTAAACCCTACACTCTATACCCTACACTCTATACCCTATACTCTATACCCTACACTCTATAGCCCAACACTCTATACCGTACACTCTATACCCTACACTCTATTCCCTACACTCTACACTCTATACCATACACTCTATACTCTACACTCTATACCCTACACTATACACTCTATACCCTACACTCTACACCATACACTCTATACCCTATGCAATACACTCTATACCCTACAATCTATACCCTACACTCTATACCCTACACTGTACACTCTATACCAAACACTCTATACCATACACTCTATACCCTACACTCTATATCCTACAATCTATACCCTACACTCTACACTCTATACCGTACACTCTATACCCTACACTCTATTCCCTACACTCTACACTCTATACCATACACTCTATACCCTACACTCTATACCCTACACTATACACTCTATACCCTACACTCTACACCATACACTCTATACCCTATACAATACACTCTATACCCTACAATCTATACCCTACACTCTATACCCTACACTGTACACTCTATACCGTACACTCTATACCATACACTCTATACCCTACACTATATACCCTACACTTTATACCCTACACTCTACACTCTATATCCTACACTCTACACTCTATACCCTACACTCTATACCCTACACTCTATACCCTACACTCTACACTCTATACCCTACACTCTACACTCTGTACTCTACACTCTATACTATACACTCTACACCCTACACTCTATACCATACACTCTATACCCTACACTCTACACTCTATACCCTACACTCTACACTCTGTACCCTACACTTTATACTATACACTCTACACCCTACACTCTATACCATACACTCTATACCCTACACTCTACACTCTATACCATACACTCTATACTGTACACTCTATACCATACACTCTACACCCTACACTCTATACCATGCACTCTATACCCTACACTCTACACTCTATACCCTACACTCTATACCCTCCAATCTATACCCTACACCCTACGCTCTATACCCTACACTCTATACCCTACTCTCTACACTCTATACCGTACACTATATTCCATACACTCTATTCCATACACTCTATACCCTGCACTCTATACCCTACACTATACACTCTATACCCTACACTCTACACCATACACTCTATACCCTATACTCTATACACTACACTCTACATTCTATACCCTACAATCTATACCCAACACTCTATACCCTACACTCTATACCATACACTCTATACCCTACACTCTATACCCTACACTCTATACTGTATACCATACACTCTATATCCTACACTATATACCCTACACTCTATACCCTACACTATATACCCTACACTCTATACCCTACACTCTACACTCTATACCCAACACTCTATACTCTACACTCTATACCCTACACTCTATACCATACACTCCATACCCTACACTCTACACTCTATACCCTACACTCTACTCTTTATACCCTACACTCTATACCCTACACTCTACACTCTATACCCTACACTCTACACTCTATACCCTACACTCTATACCCTACTCTATACCATACACTCTATACCCTACACTCTATACCCTACACTCTACACTCTATACCCTACACTCTACACTCTACACTCTATACCCTACACTCTATACCCTACACTTTATACTCTATACCCTACACTATATACCCTACACTCTACACTCTATACCCTACACTCTATACCCTACACTCTATACCATACACTCTATACCCTACACTCTACACTCTATTCCCTACACTCTATACCATACACTCTATACCCTACACTCTATACCCTACACTCTATACCCTACACTCTATACTCTATACCCTACACTCTATACCATATACTCTATACCCTACACTCTACACTCTATTCCCTACACTCTACACCATACACTCTATACCCTAAACTCTATACCCTACACTCTACACTCTATACCCTACACTCTATACCCTACACTCTACACTCTATACCCTACACTCTATACCATACACTCTATACCCTACACTCTATACCATACACTCTATACCCTACACTCTATACCCTACACTATACACTCTATACCCTACACTCTACACCATACACTCTATACCCTATACAATACACTCTATACCCTACAATCTATACCCTACACTCTATACCCTACACTGTACACTCTATACCGTACACTCTATACCATACACTCTATACCCTACACTCTATATCCTACACTCTATACCCTACACTCTACACTTTATACCCTACACTCTATACCATACACTCTAAACCCTACACTCTATACCCTACACTCTATACCCTAAACTCTACACTCTATACCCTACACTCTACACTCTATACCCTACACTCTATACCCTACACTCTATACCCTACACTCTACACTTTATACCCTACACTGTATACCCTACACTCTATACCCTACACTCTATACCCTATACTCTATACCCTACACTCTATAGCCCAACACTCTATACCGTACACTCTATACCCTACACTCTATTCCCTACACTCTACACTCTATACCATACACTCTATACCCTACACTCTATACCCTACACTATACACTCTATACCCTACACTCTACACCATACACTCTATACCCTATACAATACACTCTATACCCTACAATCTATACCCTACACTCTATACCCTACACTGTACACTCTATACCGTACACTCTATACCATACACTCTATACTCTACACTATATACCCTACACTTTATACCCTACACTCTACACTCTATATCCTACACTCTACACTCTATACCCTACACTCTATACCCTACACTCTATACCCTACACTCTACACTCTATACCCTACACTCTACACTCTGTACCCTACACTCTATACTATACACTCTACACCCTACACTCTATACCATACACTCTATACCCTACACTCTACACTCTATACCCTACACTCTACACTCTGTACCCTACACTTTATACTATACACTCTACACCCTACACTCTATACCATACACTCTATACCCTACACTCTACACTCTATACCATACACTCTATACTGTACACTCTATACCATACACTCTACACCCTACACTCTATACCATGCACTCTATACCCTACACTCTACACTCTATACCCTACACTCTATACCCTCCAATCTATACCCTACACCCTACGCTCTATACCCTACACTCTATACCCTACTCTCTACACTCTATACTGTACACTATATTCCATACACTCTATTCCATACACTCTATACCCTGCACTCTATACCCTACACTATACACTCTATACCCTACACTCTACACCATACACTCTATACCCTATACTCTATACACTACACTCTACATTCTATACCCTACAATCTATACCCAACACTCTATACCCTACACTCTATACCATACACTCTATACCCTACACTCTATACCCTACACTCTATACTGTATACCATACACTCTATATCCTACACTATATACCCTACACTCTATACCCTACACTATATACCCTACACTCTATACCCTACACTCTACACTCTATACCCAACACTCTATACTCTACACTCTATACCCTACACTCTATACCATACACTCCATACCCTACACTCTACACTCTATACCCTACACTCTACTCTTTATACCCTACACTCTATACCCTACACTCTACACTCTATACCCTACACTCTACACTCTATACCCTACACTCTATACCCTACTCTATACCATACACTCTATACCCTACACTCTATACCCTACACTCTACACTCTATACCCTACACTCTACACTCTACACTCTATACCCTACACTCTATACCCTACACTTTATACTCTATACCCTACACTATATACCCTACACTCTACACTCTATACCCTACACTCTATACCCTACACTCTGTACCCTACACTCTACACCCTACACTCTATACCCTACACATTATACCATACACTCTATACCCTACACTCTACACTCTATACCCTACACTCTACACCCTACACTCTATACCCTACACTTTATACCCTACACTCTACACTCTATACCCTACACTCTACACCCTACACTCTATACCCTACACTCTACACTCTATACCCTACACTCTATACCCTACACTCTATACCCTACACTCTACCCTCTACACTCTATACCCTACACTCTATACCATACACTCTATACCCTACACTCTACACTCTATTCCCTACACTCTATACCATACACTCTATACCCTACACTCTATACCCTACACTCTATACCCTACACTCTATACTCTATACCCTACACTCTATACCATATACTCTATACCCTACACTCTACACTCTATTCCCTACACTCTACACCATACACTCTATACCCTAAACTCTATACCCTACAATCTACAGTCTATACCCTGCGCTCTATACCCTACACTCTACACTCTATACCCTACACTCTATACCATACACTCTATACCCTACACTCTATACCATACACTCTATACCCTACACTCTATACCCTACACTATACACTCTATACCCTACACTCTACACCATACACTCTATACCCTATACAATACACTCTATACCCTACAATCTATACCCTACACTCTATACCCTACACTGTACACTCTATACCGTACACTCTATACCATACACTCTATACCCTACACTCTATATCCTACACTCTATACCCTACACTCTACACTCTATACCCTACACTCTATACCATACACTCTAAACCCTACACTCTATACCCTACACTCTATACCCTAAACTCTACACTCTATACCCTACACTCTACACTCTATACCCTACACTCTATACCCTCCACTCTATACCCTACACTCTATACCCTACACTCTACACTTTATACCCTACACTGTAAACCCTACACTCTATACCCTACACTCTATACCCTATACTCTATACCCTACACTCTATAGCCCAACACTCTATACCGTACACTCTATACCCTACACTCTATTCCCTACACTCTACACTCTATACCATACACTCTATACCCTACACTCTATACCCTACACTATACACTCTATACCCTACACTCTACACCATACACTCTATACCCTATGCAATACACTCTATACCCTACAATCTATACCCTACACTCTATACCCTACACTGTACACTCTATACCAAACACTCTATACCATACACTCTATACCCTACACTCTATATCCTACACTCTATACCCTACACTCTACACTCTATACCGTACACTCTATACCCTACACTCTATTCCCTAAACTCTACACTCTATACCATACACTCTATACCCTACACTCTATACCCTACACTATACACTCTATACCCTACACTCTACACCATACACTCTATACCCTATACAATACACTCTATACCCTACAATCTATACCCTACACTCTATACCCTACACTGTACACTCTATACCGTACACTCTATACCATACACTATATACCCTACACTATATACCCTACACTTTATACCCTACACTCTACACTCTATATCCTACACTCTACACTCTATACCCTACACTCTATACCCTACACTCTATACCCTACACTCTACACTCTATACCCTACACTCTACACTCTGTACCCTACACTCTATTCTATACACTCTACACCCTACACTCTATACCATACACTCTATACCCTACACTCTACACTCTATACCCTACACTCTACACTCTGTACCCTACACTTTATACTATACACTCTACACCCTACACTCTATACCATACACTCTATACCCTACACTCTACACTCTATACCATACACTCTATGCTGTACACTCTATACCATACACTCTACACCCTACACTCTATACCATGCACTCTATACCCTACACTCTACACTCTATACCCTACACTCTATACCCTCCAATCTATACCCTACACCCTACGCTCTATACCCTACTCTCTACACTCTATACCGTACACTATATTCCATACACTCTATTCCATACACTCTATACCCTGCACTCTATACCCTACACTATACACTCTATACCCTACACTCTACACCATACACTCTATACCCTATACTCTATACACTACACTCTACATTCTATACCCTACAATCTATACCCAACACTCTATACACAACACTCTATACCATACACTCTATACCCTACACTCTATACCCTACACTCTATACTGTATACCATACACTCTATATCCTACACTGTATACCCTACACTCTATACCCTACACTATATACCCTACACTCTATACCCTACACTCTACACTCTATACCCAACACTCTATACTCTACACTCTATACCCTACACTCTATACCATACACTCCATACCCTACACTCTACACTCTATACCCTACACTCTACTCTTTATACCCTACACTCTATACCCTACACTCTACACTCTATACCCTACACTCTACACTCTATACCCTACACTCTATACCCTACTCTATACCATACACTCTATACCCTACACTCTATACCCTACACTCTACACTCTATACCCTACACTCTATACCCTACAATCTGAACCCTACACTCTACACCCTACACTCTATACCCTACACATTATACCATACACTCTATACCCTACACTCTACACTCTATACCCTACACTCTACACCCTACACTCTATACCCTACACTTTATACCCTACACTCTACACTCTATACCCTACACTCTATACCCTACACTCTACACCCTACACTCCATACCCTACACTCTACACTCTATACCCTACACTCTATACCCTACACTCTATACCCTACACTCTACCCTCTACACTCTATACCCTACACTCTATACCATACACTCTATACCCTACACTCTACACTCTATTCCCTACACTCTATACCATACACTCTATACCCTACACTCTATACCCTACACTCTATACCCTACACTCTATACTCTATACCCTACACTCTATACCATATACTCTATACCCTACACTCTACACTCTATTCCCTACACTCTACACCATACACTCTATACCCTAAACTCTATACCCTACACTCTACACTCTATACCCTACGCTCTATACCCTACACTCTACACTCTATACCCTACACTCTATACCATACACTCTATACCCTACACTCTATACCATACACTCTATACCCTACTCTATACCCTACACTATACACTCTATACCCTACACTCTACACCATACACTCTATACCCTATACAATACACTCTATACCCTACAATCTATACCCTACACTCTATACCCTACACTGTACACTCTATACCGTACACTCTATACCATACACTCTATACCCTACACTCTATATCCTACACTCTATACCCTACACTCTATACTCTATACCCTACACTCTATACCATACACTCTAAACCCTACACTCTATACCCTACACTCTATACCCTAAACTCTACACTCTATACCCTACACTCTACACTCTATACCCTACACTCTATACCCTCCACTCTATACCCTACACTCTATACCCTACACTCTACACTTTATACCCTACACTGTAAACCCTACACTCTATACCCTACACTCTATACCCTATACTCTATACCCTACACTCTATAGCCCAACACTCTATACCGTACACTCTATACCCTACACTCTATTCCCTACACTCTACACTCTATACCATACACTCTATACCCTACACTCTATACCCTACACTATACACTCTATACCCTACACTCTACACCATACACTCTATACCCTATGCAATACACTCTATACCCTACAATCTATACCCTACACTCTATACCCTACACTGTACACTCTATACCAAACACTCTATACCATACACTCTATACCCTACACTCTATATCCTACACTCTATACCCTACACTCTACACTCTATACCCTACACTCTATACCATACACTCTAAACCCTACACTCTATACCCTACACTCTATACCCTAAACTCTACACTCTATACCCTACACTCTACACTCTATACCCTACACTCTATACCCTACACTCTATACCCTACACTCTATACCCTACACTCTACACTTTATACCCTACACTGTATACCCTACACTCTATACCCTACACTCTATACCCTATACTCTATACCCTACACTCTATAGCCCAACACTCTATACCGTACACTCTATACCCTACACTCTATTCCCTACACTCTACACTCTATACAATACACTCTATACCCTACACTCTAATCCCTACACTCTACACTCTATACCCTACACTCTATACCCTACACTCTATACCATACACTCTATACCCTACACTCTATACCCTACACTCTACACTCTATACCCTACACTCTACACTCTACACTCTATACCCTACACTTTATACCCTACACTCTATACTCTATACCCTACACTATATAACCTACACTCTACACTCTATACCCTACACTCTATACCCTACACTCTATACCCTACACTCTATACCCTACACTCTACACCCTACACTCTATACCCTACACATTATACCATACACTCTATACCCTACACTCTACACTCTATACCCTACACTCTACACCCTACACTCTATACCCTACACTTTATACCCTACACTCTACACCCTACACTCTATACCCTACACTCTACACCCTACACTCTATACCCTACACTCTACACTCTATACCCTACACTCTATACCATGCACTCTACACCCTACACTCTATACCATACACTCTATACCCTACACTCTACACTCTATACCCTACACTCTATACCCTACACTCTACACTCTATACCCTACACTCTATACCCTACAATCTATACCCTACACTATATACCCTACACTCTATACCCTACACTCTACACTCTATATCCTACACTCTACACTCTATACCCTACACTCTATACCCTACACTCTACACTTTATACCCTACACTCTATACCCTACACTCTATACCCTACACTCTATACCCTACACTCTACACTCTATACCCTACACTCTATAACATACACTCTATACCCTACACTCTATACCTTACACTCTATACCTTACACTCTCCACTCTACACCCTACACTCTATACCCCACACTCTATACCCTACACTCTACACTTTATACCCTACACTCTGTACCCTACACTCTATACCCTACACTCTATACCCTAAACTCTACACTCTATACCCTACACTCTATACCCTACACTATATACTCTATACCCTACACTCTATACCCTACACTCTATACCCAAAAATCTATACACTACACTCTATACCCTACACTCTATATCCCAACACTCTATACCCTACACTCTATACCCTACACTCTACACTCTATACCGTACACTATACACTCTATACCCTACACTCTATACCATACAATCTACACTCTATACCCTACACTCTATACCCTACACTCTACACTCTATACCCTACACACTATACCCTACTTTCTACACTCTATACCCTACACTCTACACTCTATGCCATACACTCTATACCCTACACTCTATACCCTACACACTATACCCTACTTTCTACACTCTATACCCTACACTCTACACCCTACACTCTATAACATACACTCTATACCCTACACTCTATACCTTACACTCTATACCCTACACTCTCCACTCTACACCCTACACTCTACACTCTATACCCTACACTCTATACCCTACACTCTACACTATATACCCTACACTCTATACCCTACACTCTATACCCTACACTCTATACCCTACATTCTACACTCTATACCCTACACTCTATACCCTATACTATATACTCTATACCCTACACTCTATACCCTACAATCTATACCCTACACTCTATACCCGACACTCTATACCCTACACTCTATATCCCAACACTCTATACCCTACACTCTATACCCTACACACTATACCCTACTTTCTACATTCTATACCCTACACTCTACACCCTACACTCTATAACATACACTCTATACCCTACACTCTATACCTTACACTCTATACCCTACACTCTCCACTCTACACCCTACACTCTACACTCTATACCCTACACTCTATACCCTACACTCTACACTATATACCCTACACTCTATACCCTACACTCTATACCCTACACTCTATACCCTACACTCTACACTCTATACCCTACACTCTATACCCTATACTATATACTCTATACCCTACACTCTATACCCTACAATCTATACCCTACACTCTATACCCGACACTCTATACCCTACACTCTATATCCCAACACTCTATACCCTACACTCTATACCCTACACTCTACACTCTATACCCTACACTATACACTCAATACCCTACACTCTATACCATACAATCTACACTCTATACCCTACACTCTATACCCTACACTCTACACTCTATACCCTACACACTATACCCTACTTTCTACACTCTATACCCTACACTCTACACTCTATACCATACACTCTATACCCTACACTCTATACCCTACACTCTATACCCTACACTATATACCCTACACTTTATACCCTACACTCTACACTCTATATCCTACACTCTACACTCTATACCCTACACTCTATAACATACACTCTAAACCCTACACTCTATACCCTACACTCTACACTTTATACCCTACACTCTATACCCTACACTCTATACCCTACACTCTATACCTTACACTCTACACTCTATACCCTACACTCTATAACATACACTCTATACCCTACACTCTATATCTTACACGCTATACCCTACACTCTACACTCTATACCCTACACTCTATACCCTACACTCTATACCCTACACTCTACACTTTATACCCTACACTCTATACCCTACACTCTATACCCTACACTCTATACCCTACACTCTACACTCTATACCCTACACTCTATACCCTACACTATATACTCTATACCCTACACTCTATACCCTACACTCTATACCCTACAATCTATACCCTACACTCTATACCCTACACTCTATACCCTACACTCTATATCCCAACACTCTATACCCTACACTCTATACCCTACACTCTACACCCTACACTATACACTCTATACCCTACACTCTATACCATACAAGCTACACTCTATACCCTACACTCTATACCCTACACTCTACACTTCATACCCTACACACTATACCCTACTTTCTACACTCTATACCCTACACTCTACACTCTATACCCTACACTCTATACCCTACAATCTATACCATACACTCTATACCATACACTCTATACCCTACACTCTATACCCTACACTCTACACCCTACACTCTATACCCTGCAATCTATACCATACACTCTATACCCTACACTCTATATCATACACTCTATACCCTACACTATACACTCTATACCCCACACTCTACACTCTATACCCTACACTCTACACCCTACACTCTATATTATACACTCTATTCCATACACTCTATACCCTACACTCTATACCCTACACTCTGAAATCTATACCCTACTCTCTACACTCTATAGCTTACACTCTATACCAAACACTCTATACCCTACACTATATACCATACACTCTATATCATACACTCTATACCGTACACTCTATACCATACACTCTATACCCTACACTCTACACTCTATACCCTACACTCTATACCCTACACTCTACACTCTATACCCTACACTCTATACCCTACACTCTATACCCTACACTCTATAGCCCAACACTCTATACCGTACACTCTATACCCTACACTCTATACCCTACACTCTACACTCTATACCCTACACTCTATACCCTACACTCTACACTCTATACCCTACACTCTATACCCTACACTCTATACCATACACTCTATACCCTACACTCTATACCCTACACTCTACACTCTATAACCTACACTCTACACTCTATACCATACACTCTATACCCTACACTCTACACTCTATACCATACACTCTATACTGTACACTCTATACCATACACTCTACACCCTACACTCTATACCATGCACTCTATACCCTACACTCTACACTCTATACCATACACTATATACCCTACAATCTATACCCTACACCCTACGCTCTATACCTTACACTCTATACCCTACTCTCTACACTCTATACCGTACACTATATTCCATACACTCTATTCCATACACTCTATACCCTGCACTCTATACCCTACACTATACACTCTATACCCTACACTCTACACCATACACTCTATACCCTATACTCTATACACTACACTCTACATTCTATACCCTACAATCTATACCCAACACTCTATAACCTACACTCTATACCATACACTCTATACCCTACACTCTATACCCTACACTCTACACCCTACACTCTATACCCTACACTCTAATCCCTACACTCTACACTGTATACCATACACTCTATACCCTACACTATATACCCTACACTCTATACCCTACACTCTACACTCTATACCCAACACTCTATACTCTACACTCTATACCCTACACTCTATACCATACACTCCATACCCTACACTCTACACTCTATACCCTACACTCTACTCTTTATACCCTACACTCTATACCCTACACTCTACACTCTATACCCTACACTCTACACTCTATACCCTACACTCTATACCCTACTCTATACCATAAACTCTATACCCTACACTCTATACCCTACACTCTACACTCTATACCCTACACTGTACACTCTACACTCTACACCCTACACCCTATACCCTACACTCTATATTCTATACCCTACACTATATACCCTACACTCTACACTCTATACCCTACACTCTATACCCTACACTCTGTACCCTACACTCTACACCCTACACTCTATGCCCTACACATTATACCATACACTCTATACCGTACACTCTACACTCTATACCCTACACCCTACACTCTATACCCTACACTTTATACCCTACACTCTACACTCTATATCCTACACTCTATACCCTACACTCTACACCCTACACTCTATACTCTACACTCTACACTCTATACCCTACACTCTATACCATACACTCTACACCCTACACTCTATACCATACACTCTATACCCTACACTCTACACTCTATACCCTACACTCTATACCCTACACTCTACACCCTACACTCTATACCCTACACTCTATACCCTACACTATATACCCTACACTCTATACCCTACACTCTACACTCTATATCCTACACTCTACACTCTATACCCTACACTCTATAACATACACTCTAAACCCTACACTCTATACCCTACACTCTACACTTTATACCCTACACTCTATACCCTACACTCTATACCCTACACTCTACACTCTATACCCTACACTCTATAACATACACTCTATACCCTACACTCTATACCTTACACTCTCCACTCTACACCCTACATTCTACACTCTATACCCTACACTCTATACCCTACACTCTACACTTTATACCCTACACTCTATACCCTACACTCTATATAACATACACTCTATACCCTACACTCTATACCTTACACTCTCCACTCTACACCCTACACTCTATACCCTACACTCTATACCCTACACTCTACACTTTATACCCTACACTCTATACCCTACACTCTATACCCTACACTCTATACCCTAAACTCTACACTCTATACCCTACACTCTATACCCTACACTATATACTCTATACCCTACACTCTATTCCCTACAATCTATACCCTACACTCTATACCCTACACTCTATACCCTACACTCTATATCCCAACACTCTATACCCTACACTCTATACCCTACACTCTACACTCTATACCCTACACTATACACTCTATACCCTACACTCTATACCATACAATCTACACTCTATACCCTACACTCTATATCATACACTATATACCCTACACTCTATACCCCACACTCTACACTCTATACCCTACACTCTACACCCTACACTCTATACCATACTCTCTATTCCATACACTCTTTACCATACACTCTATACCCTACACTCTACACTCTACAATCTATATCCTACTCTCTACACTCTATACCTTACACTCTATACCAAACACTATATACCATACACAATATATCATACACTCTATACCCTACACTCTATACCTTACACTCTCCACTCTACACCCTACACTCTACACTCTATACCCTACACTCTATACCCTACACTCTACACTTTATACCCTACACTCTATACCCTACACTCTATATAACATACACTCTATACCCTACACTCTATACCTTACACTCTCCACTCTACACCCTACACTCTACACTCTATACCCTACACTCTATACCCCACACTCTACACTTTATACCCTACACTCTATACCCTACACTCTATACCCTACACTCTATACCCTAAACTCTACACTCTATACCCTACACTCTATACCCTACACTATATACTCTATACCCTACACTCTATTCCCTACAATCTATACCCTACACTCTATACCCTACACTCTATACCCTACACTCTATATCCCAACACTCTATACCCTACACTCTATACCCTACACTCTACACTCTATACCCTACACTATACACTCTATACCCTACACTCTATACCATACAATCTACACTCTATACCCTACACTCTATATCATACACTATATACCCTACACTCTACACTCTATACCCCACACTCTATACCCTACACTCTACACCCTACACTCTATACCATACTCTCTATTCCATACACTCTTTACCATACACTCTATACCCTACACTCTACACTCTACAATCTATATCCTACTCTCTACACTCTATACCTTACACTCTATACCAAACACTATATACCATACACAATATATCATACACTCTATACCGTACACTCTATACCCTACACTCTATACCCTACACTCTACACCCTACACTCTATACCCTATACTATATACTCTATACCCTACACTCTATACCCTACAATCTATACCCTACACTCTATACCCGACACTCTATACCCTACACTCTATATCCCAACACTCTATACCCTACACTCTATACCCTACACTCTACACTCTATACCCTACACTATACACTCTATACCCTACACTCTATACCATACAATCTACACTCTATACCCTACACTCTATACCCTACACTCTACACTCTATACCCTACACACTATACCCTACTTTCTACACTCTATACCCTACACTCTATACCATACACTCTATACCCTACACTCTATACCCTACACTCTATACCCTACACTATATACCCTACACTTTATACCCTACACTCTACACTCTATATCCTACACTCTACACTCTATACCCTACACTCTATAACATACACTCTAAACCCTACACTCTATACCCTACACTCTACACTTTATACCCTACACTCTATACCCTACACTTTATACCCTACACTCTATACCCTACACTCTATACCCTACACTCTACACTCTATACCCTACACTCTATAACATACACTCTATACCCTACACTCTATATCTTACACGCTATACCCTACACTCTACACCCTACACTCTACACTCTATACCCTACACTCTATACCCTACACTCTATACCCTACACTCTATACCCTACACTCTACACTTCATACCCTACACTCTATACCCTACACTCTATACCCTACACTCTATACCCTACACTCTACACTCTATACCCTACACTCTATACCCTACACTATATACTCTATACCCTACACTCTATACCCTACACTCTATACCCTACAATCTATACCCTACACTCTATACCCTACACTCTATACCCTACACTATACACTCTATACCCTACACTCTATACCATACAATCTACACTCTATACCCTACACTCTATACCCTACACTCTACACTTCATACCCTACACACTATACCCTACTTTCTACACTCTATACCCTACACTCTACACTCTATACCCTACACTCTATACCCTACAATCTATACCATACACTCTATACCATACACTCTATACCCTACACTCTATACCCTACACTCTACACCCTACACTCTATACCCTGCAATCTATACCATACACTCTATACCCTACACTCTATATCATACACTCTATACCCTACACTCTACACTCTATACCCCACACTCTACACTCTATACCCTACACTCTACACCCTACACTCTATATTATACACTCTATTCCATACACTCTATACCCTACACTCTATACCCTACACTCTACACTCTGAAATCTATACCCTACTCTCTACACTCTATACCTTACACTCTATACCAAACACTCTATACCCTACACTATATACCATACACTCTATATCATACACTCTATACCGTACACTCTATACCATACACTCTATACCCTACACTCTATACCCTACACTCTATAGCCCAACACTCTATACCGTACACTCTATACCCTACACTCTATACCCTACACTCTACACTCTATACCCTACACTCTATACCCTACACTCTACACTCTATACCCTACACTCTATACCCTACACTCTATACCATACACTCTATACCCTACACTCTATACCCTACACTCTACACTCTATACCCTACACTCTACACTCTACACTCTATACCATACACTCTATACCCTACACTCTACACTCTATACCATACACTCTATACTGTACACTCTATACCATACACTCTACACCCTACACTCTATACCATGCACTCTATACCCTACACTCTACACTCTATACCCTACACTCTATACCCTACAATCTATACCCTACACCCTACGCTCTATACCCTACACTCTATACCCTACTCTCTACACTCTATACCGTACACTATATTCCATACACTCTATTCCATACACTCTATACCCTGCACTCTATACCCTACACTATACACTCTATACCCTACACTCTACACCATACACTCTATACCCTATACTCTATACACTACACTCTACATTCTATACCCTACAATCTATACCCAACACTCTATAACCTACACTCTATACCATACACTCTATACCCTACACTCTATACCCTACACTCTACACCCTACACTCTATACCCTACACTCTAATCCCTACACTCTACACTGTATACCATACACTCTATACCCTACACTGTATACCCTACACTCTATACCCTACACTCTACACTCTATACCCAACACTCTATACTCTACACTCTATACCCTACACTCTATACCATACACTCCATACCCTACACTCTACACTCTATACCCTACACTCTACTCTTTATACCCTACACTCTATACCCTACACTCTACACTCTATACCCTACACTCTACACTCTATACCCTACACTCTATACCCTACTCTATACCATAAACTCTATACCCTACACTCTATACCCTACACTCTACACTCTATACCCTACACTCTACACTCTACACCCTACACTCTATACCCTACACTCTATATTCTATACCCTACACTATATACCCTACACTCTACACTCTATACCCTACACTCTATACCCTACACTCTGTACCCTACACTCTACACCCTACACTCTATGCCCTACACATTATACCATACACTCTATACCGTACACTCTACACTCTATACCCTACACTCTACACCCTACACTCTATACCCTACACTTTATACCCTACACTCTACACTCTATATCCTACACTCTATACCCTACACTCTACACCCTACACTCTATACCCTACACTCTATACCCTACACTCTATACCATACACTCTACACCCTACACTCTATACCATACACTCTATACCCTACACTCTACACTCTATACCCTACACTCTATACCCTACACTCTACACTCTATACCCTACACTCTATACCCTACACTCTATACCCTACACTATATACCCTACACTCTATACCCTACACTCTACACTCTATATCCTACACTCTACACTCTATACCCTACACTCTATAACATACACTCTAAACCCTACACTCTATACCCTACACTCTACACTTTATACCCTACACTCTATACCCTACACTCTATACCCTACACTCTACACTCTATACCCTACACTCTATAACATACACTCTATACCCTACACTCTATACCTTACACTCTCCACTCTACACCCTACACTCTACACTCTATACCCTACACTCTATACCCTACACTCTACACTTTATACCCTACACTCTATACCCTACACTCTATATAACATACACTCTATACCCTACACTCTATACCTTACACTCTCCACTCTACACCCTACACTCTACACTCTATACCCTACACTCTATACCCTACACTCTACACTTTATACCCTACACTCTATACCCTACACTCTATACCCTACACTCTATACCCTAAACTCTACACTCTATACCCTACACTCTATACCCTACACTATATACTCTATACCTTACACTCTATTCCATACAATCTATACCCTACACTCTATACCCTACACTCTATACCCTACACTCTATATCCCAACACTCTATACCCTACACTCTATACCCTACACTCTACACTCTATACCCTACACTATACACTCTATACCCTACACTCTATACCATACAATCTACACTCTATACCCTACACTCTATATCATACACTATATACCCTACACTCTACACTCTATACCCCACACTCTACACTCTATACCCTACACTCTACACCCTACACTCTATACCATACTCTCTATTCCATACACTCTTTACCATACACTCTATACCCTACACTCTACACTCTACAATCTATATCCTACTCTCTACACTCTATACCTTACACTCTATACCAAACACTATATACCATACACAATATATCATACACTCTATACCGTACACTCTATACCCTACACTCTATACCCTACACTCTATACCCTACACTCTATACCCTACACTCTATACCCTACACTCTATACCCTACACACTATACCCTACTTTCTACAATCTATACCCTACACTCTATACCATACACTCTATACCCTACACTCTATACCCTACACACTACACCCTACTTTCTACACTCTATACCCTACACTCTACACTCTATACCCTACACTCTATAACATACACTCTATACCCTACACTCTATACCTTACACTCTATACCCTACACTCTCCACTCTACACCCTACACTCTACACTCTATACCCTACACTCTACACTTTATACCCTACACTCTATACCCTACACTCTATACCCTACACTCTATACCCTACACTCTACACTCTATACCCTACACTCTATACCCTACACTATATACTCTATACCCTACACTCTATACCCTACAATCTATACCCTACACTCTATACCCGACACTCTATACCCTACACTCTATATCCCAACACTCTATACCCTACACTCTATACCCTGCACTCTACACTCTATACCCCACACTCTACACTCTATACCCTACACTCTACACCCTACACTCTATACCATACTCTCTATTCCATACACTCTTTACCATACACTCTATACCCTACACTCTACATTCTACAATCTATATCCTACTCTCTACACTCTATACCTTACACTCTTTACCAAACACTATATACCATACACAATATATCATACACTCTATACCGTACACTCTATACCCTACACTCTATACCCTACACTCCATACCCTACACTCTATACCCTACACTCTATACCCTACACTCTATACCCTACACACTATACCCTACTTTCTACACTCTATACCCTACACTCTATACCATACACTCTATACCCTACACTCTATACCCTACACACTACACCCTACTTTCTACACTCTATACCCTACACTCTACACTCTATACCCTACACTCTATACCCTACACTCTATACCTTACACTCTATACCCTACACTCTCCACTCTACACCCTACACTCTATACCCTACACTCTACACTTTATACCCTACACTCTATACCCTACACTCTATACCCTACACTCTATACCCTACACTCTACACTCTATACCCTACTCTATACCCTACACTATATACTCTATACCCTACACTCTATACCCTACACTCTATACCCTACAATCTATACCCTACACTCTATACCCGACACTCTATACCCTACACTCTATATCCCAACACTCTATACCCTACACTCTATACCCTACACTCTACACTCTATACCCTACACTATACACTCTATACCCTACACTCTATACCATACAATCTACACTCTATACCCTACACTCTATACCCTACACTCTACACTCTATACCCTACACACTATACCCTACTTTTTACACTCTATACCCTACACTCTACACTCTATACCATACACTCTATACCCTACACTCTATACCCTACACTCTATAACCTACACTATATACCCTACACTTTATACCCTACACTCTACACTCTATATCCTACACTCTACACTCTATACCCTACACTCAATACCATACACTCTATACCCTACACTCTATACCCTACACTCTATACCCTACACTCTATACCCTACACTCTACACTCTACACCCTACACTCTATAACATACACTCTATACCCTACACTCTATACCTTACACTCTACACCCTACACTCTACACCCTACACTCTACACTCTATACCCTACACTCTATACCCTACACTCTATACCCTACACTCTATACCCTACACTCTACACTTTATACCCTACACTCTATACCCTACACTCTATACCCTACACTCTACACTCTGTACCCTACACTCTATACTATACACTCTACACCCTACACTCTATACCATACACTCTATACCCTACACTCTACACTCTATACCATACACTCTATAATGTACACTCTATACCATACACTCTACACCCTACACTCTATACCCTACACTCTATACCCTACAATCTATACCCTACACCCTACGCTCTATATCCTACACTCTATACCCTACACTGTATACCGTACACTATATTCCATACACTCTATTCCATACACTCTATACCCTGCACTCTATACCCTACACTATACACTCTATACCCTACACTCTATACCCTACACTCTATACCCTACACTCTACACTCTATACCCTACACTCTATACCCTACACTATATACTCTATACCCTACACTCTATACCCTACACTCTATACCCTACAATCTATACCCTACACTCTATACCCGGCACTCTATACCCTACACTCTATATCCCAACACTCTATACCCTACACTCTATACCCTACACTCTACACTCTATACCCCACACTCTACACTCTATACCCTACACTCTACACCCTACACTCTATACCATACTCTCTATTCCATACACTCTTTACCATACACTCTATACCCTACACTCTACACTCTACAATCTATATCCTACTCTCTACACTCTATACCTTACACTCTATACCAAACACTATATACCATACACAATATATCATACACTCTATACCGTACACTCTATACCCTACACTCTATACCCTACACTCCATGTCCTACACTCTATACCCTACACTCTATACCCTACACTCTATACCCTACACACTATACCCTACTTTCTACACTCTATACCCTACACTCTATACCATACACTCTATACCCTACACTCTATACCCTACACACTACACCCTACTTTCTACACTCTATACCCTACACTCTACACTCTATACCCTACACTCTATAACATACACTCTATACCCTACACTCTATACCTTACACTCTATACCCTACACTCTCCACTCTACACCCTACACTCTATACCCTACACTCTACACTTTATACCCTACACTCTATACCCTACACTCTATACCCTACACTCTACACTCTATACCCTACACTCTATACCCTACACTATATACTCTATACCCTACACTCTATACCCTACACTCTATACCCTACAATCTATACCCTACACTCTATACCCGACACTCTATACCCTACACTCTATATCCCAACACTCTATACCCTACACTCTATACCCTACACTCTACACTCTATACCCTACACTATACACTCTATACCCTACACTCTATACCATACAATCTACACTCTATACCCTACACTCTATACCCTACACTCTACACTCTATACCCTACACACTATACCCTACTTTCTACACTCTATACCCTACACTCTACACTCTATACCATACACTCTATACCCTACACTCTATACCCTACACTCTATAACCTACACTATATACCCTACACTTTATACCCTACACTCTACACTCTATATCCTACACTCTACACTCTATACCCTACACTCTATACCATACACTCTATACCCTACACTCTATACCCTACACTCTATACCCTACACTCTATACCCTACACTCTACACTCTACACCCTACACTCTATAACATACACTCTATACCCTACACTCTATACCTTACACTCTACACCCTACACTCTACACCCTACACTCTACACTCTATACCCTACACTCTATACCCTACACTCTATACCCTACACTCTACACTTTATACCCTACACTCTATACCCTACACTCTATACCCTACACTCTATACCCTACACTATATACTCTATATCCTACACTCTATACCCTACACTCTATACCCTACAATCTATACCCTACACTCTATACCCAACACTCTATACCCTACACTCTATATCCCAACACTCTATACCCTACACTCTATACCCTACACTCTACACTCTATACCCTACACTATACACTCTATACCCTACACTCTATACCATACAATCTACACTCTATACCCTACACTCTATACCCTACACTCTACACTCTATACCCTACACACTATACCCTACTTTCTACACTCTATACCCTACACTCTACACTCTATACCATACACTCTATACCCTACACTCTATACCCTACACTCTATAACCTACACTATATACCCTACACTTTATACCCTACACTCTACACTCTATATCCTACACTCTACACTCTATACCCTACACTCTATACCATACACTCTATACCCTACACTCTATACCCTACACTCTACACTCTATACCCTACACTCTACACTCTACACTCTATACCATACACTCTATACCCTACACTCTACACTCTATACCATACACTCTATACTGTACACTCTATACCATACACTCTACACCCTACACTCTATACCATGCACTCTATACCCTACACTCTACACTCTATACCCTACACTCTATACCCTACAATCTATACCCTACACCCTACGCTCTATACCCTACACTCTATACCCTACTCTCTACACTCTATACCGTACACTATATTCCATACACTCTATTCCATACACTCTATACCCTGCACTCTATACCCTACACTATACACTCTATACCCTACACTCTACACCATACACTCTATACCCTATACTCTATACACTACACTCTACATTCTATACCCTACAATCTATACCCAACACTCTATAACCTACACTCTATACCATACACTCTATACCCTACACTCTATACCCTACACTCTACACCCTACACTCTATACCCTACACTCTAATCCCTACACTCTACACTGTATACCATACACTCTATACCCTACACTGTATACCCTACACTCTATACCCTACACTCTACACTCTATACCCAACACTCTATACTCTACACTCTATACCCTACACTCTATACCATACACTCCATACCCTACACTCTACACTCTATACCCTACACTCTACTCTTTATACCCTACACTCTATACCCTACACTCTACACTCTATACCCTACACTCTACACTCTATACCCTACACTCTATACCCTACTCTATACCATAAACTCTATACCCTACACTCTATACCCTACACTCTACACTCTATACCCTACACTCTACACTCTACACCCTACACTCTATACCCTACACTCTATATTCTATACCCTACACTATATACCCTACACTCTACACTCTATACCCTACACTCTATACCCTACACTCTGTACCCTACACTCTACACCCTACACTCTATGCCCTACACATTATACCATACACTCTATACCGTACACTCTACACTCTATACCCTACACTCTACACCCTACACTCTATACCCTACACTTTATACCCTACACTCTACACTCTATATCCTACACTCTATACCCTACACTCTACACCCTACACTCTATACCCTACACTCTATACCCTACACTCTATACCATACACTCTACACCCTACACTCTATACCATACACTCTATACCCTACACTCTACACTCTATACCCTACACTCTATACCCTACACTCTACACTCTATACCCTACACTCTATACCCTACACTCTATACCCTACACTATATACCCTACACTCTATACCCTACACTCTACACTCTATATCCTACACTCTACACTCTATACCCTACACTCTATAACATACACTCTAAACCCTACACTCTATACCCTACACTCTACACTTTATACCCTACACTCTATACCCTACACTCTATACCCTACACTCTACACTCTATACCCTACACTCTATAACATACACTCTATACCCTACACTCTATACCTTACACTCTCCACTCTACACCCTACACTCTACACTCTATACCCTACACTCTATACCCTACACTCTACACTTTATACCCTACACTCTATACCCTACACTCTATATAACATACACTCTATACCCTACACTCTATACCTTACACTCTCCACTCTACACCCTACACTCTACACTCTATACCCTACACTCTATACCCTACACTCTACACTTTATACCCTACACTCTATACCCTACACTCTATACCCTACACTCTATACCCTAAACTCTACACTCTATACCCTACACTCTATACCCTACACTATATACTCTATACCTTACACTCTATTCCATACAATCTATACCCTACACTCTATACCCTACACTCTATACCCTACACTCTATATCCCAACACTCTATACCCTACACTCTATACCCTACACTCTACACTCTATACCCTACACTATACACTCTATACCCTACACTCTATACCATACAATCTACACTCTATACCCTACACTCTATATCATACACTATATACCCTACACTCTACACTCTATACCCCACACTCTACACTCTATACCCTACACTCTACACCCTACACTCTATACCATACTCTCTATTCCATACACTCTTTACCATACACTCTATACCCTACACTCTACACTCTACAATCTATATCCTACTCTCTACACTCTATACCTTACACTCTATACCAAACACTATATACCATACACAATATATCATACACTCTATACCGTACACTCTATACCCTACACTCTATACCCTACACTCTATACCCTACACTCTATACCCTACACTCTATACCCTACACTCTATACCCTACACACTATACCCTACTTTCTACAATCTATACCCTACACTCTATACCATACACTCTATACCCTACACTCTATACCCTACACACTACACCCTACTTTCTACACTCTATACCCTACACTCTACACTCTATACCCTACACTCTATAACATACACTCTATACCCTACACTCTATACCTTACACTCTATACCCTACACTCTCCACTCTACACCCTACACTCTACACTCTATACCCTACACTCTACACTTTATACCCTACACTCTATACCCTACACTCTATACCCTACACTCTATACCCTACACTCTACACTCTATACCCTACACTCTATACCCTACACTATATACTCTATACCCTACACTCTATACCCTACAATCTATACCCTACACTCTATACCCGACACTCTATACCCTACACTCTATATCCCAACACTCTATACCCTACACTCTATACCCTGCACTCTACACTCTATACCCCACACTCTACACTCTATACCCTACACTCTACACCCTACACTCTATACCATACTCTCTATTCCATACACTCTTTACCATACACTCTATACCCTACACTCTACACTCTACAATCTATATCCTACTCTCTACACTCTATACCTTACACTCTTTACCAAACACTATATACCATACACAATATATCATACACTCTATACCGTACACTCTATACCCTACACTCTATACCCTACACTCCATACCCTACACTCTATACCCTACACTCTATACCCTACACTCTATACCCTACACACTATACCCTACTTTCTACACTCTATACCCTACACTCTATACCATACACTCTATACCCTACACTCTATACCCTACACACTACACCCTACTTTCTACACTCTATACCCTACACTCTACACTCTATACCCTACACTCTATACCCTACACTCTATACCTTACACTCTATACCCTACACTCTCCACTCTACACCCTACACTCTATACCCTACACTCTACACTTTATACCCTACACTCTATACCCTACACTCTATACCCTACACTCTATACCCTACACTCTACACTCTATACCCTACTCTATACCCTACACTATATACTCTATACCCTACACTCTATACCCTACACTCTATACCCTACAATCTATACCCTACACTCTATACCCGACACTCTATACCCTACACTCTATATCCCAACACTCTATACCCTACACTCTATACCCTACACTCTACACTCTATACCCTACACTATACACTCTATACCCTACACTCTATACCATACAATCTACACTCTATACCCTACACTCTATACCCTACACTCTACACTCTATACCCTACACACTATACCCTACTTTCTACACTCTATACCCTACACTCTACACTCTATACCATACACTCTATACCCTACACTCTATACCCTACACTCTATAACCTACACTATATACCCTACACTTTATACCCTACACTCTACACTCTATATCCTACACTCTACACTCTATACCCTACACTCAATACCATACACTCTATACCCTACACTCTATACCCTACACTCTATACCCTACACTCTATACCCTACACTCTACACTCTACACCCTACACTCTATAACATACACTCTATACCCTACACTCTATACCTTACACTCTACACCCTACACTCTACACCCTACACTCTACACTCTATACCCTACACTCTATACCCTACACTCTATACCCTACACTCTATACCCTACACTCTACACTTTATACCCTACACTCTATACCCTACACTCTATACCCTACACTCTACACTCTGTACCCTACACTCTATACTATACACTCTACACCCTACACTCTATACCATACACTCTATACCCTACACTCTACACTCTATACCATACACTCTATACTGTACACTCTATACCATACACTCTACACCCTACACTCTATACCCTACACTCTATACCCTACAATCTATACCCTACACCCTACGCTCTATATCCTACACTCTATACCCTACACTGTATACCGTACACTATATTCCATACACTCTATTCCATACACTCTATACCCTGCACTCTATACCCTACACTATACACTCTATACCCTACACTCTATACCCTACACTCTATACCCTACACTCTACACTCTATACCCTACACTCTATACCCTACACTATATACTCTATACCCTACACTCTATACCCTACACTCTATACCCTACAATCTATACCCTACACTCTATACCCGGCACTCTATACCCTACACTCTATATCCCAACACTCTATACCCTACACTCTATACCCTACACTCTACACTCTATACCCCACACTCTACACTCTATACCCTACACTCTACACCCTACACTCTATACCATACTCTCTATTCCATACACTCTTTACCATACACTCTATACCCTACACTCTACACTCTACAATCTATATCCTACTCTCTACACTCTATACCTTACACTCTATACCAAACACTATATACCATACACAATATATCATACACTCTATACCGTACACTCTATACCCTACACTCTATACCCTACACTCCATGTCCTACACTCTATACCCTACACTCTATACCCTACACTCTATACCCTACACACTATACCCTACTTTCTACACTCTATACCCTACACTCTATACCATACACTCTATACCCTACACTCTATACCCTACACACTACACCCTACTTTCTACACTCTATACCCTACACTCTACACTCTATACCCTACACTCTATAACATACACTCTATACCCTACACTCTATACCTTACACTCTATACCCTACACTCTCCACTCTACACCCTACACTCTATACCCTACACTCTACACTTTATACCCTACACTCTATACCCTACACTCTATACCCTACACTCTACACTCTATACCCTACACTCTATACCCTACACTATATACTCTATACCCTACACTCTATACCCTACACTCTATACCCTACAATCTATACCCTACACTCTATACCCGACACTCTATACCCTACACTCTATATCCCAACACTCTATACCCTACACTCTATACCCTACACTCTACACTCTATACCCTACACTATACACTCTATACCCTACACTCTATACCATACAATCTACACTCTATACCCTACACTCTATACCCTACACTCTACACTCTATACCCTACACACTATACCCTACTTTCTACACTCTATACCCTACACTCTACACTCTATACCATACACTCTATACCCTACACTCTATAACCTACACTATATACCCTACACTTTATACCCTACACTCTACACTCTATATCCTACACTCTACACTCTATACCCTACACTCTATACCATACACTCTATACCCTACACTCTATACCCTACACTCTATACCCTACACTCTATACCCTACACTCTACACTCTACACCCTACACTCTATAACATACACTCTATACCCTACACTCTATACCTTACACTCTACACCCTACACTCTACACCCTACACTCTACACTCTATACCCTACACTCTATACCCTACACTCTATACCCTACACTCTACACTTTATACCCTACACTCTATACCCTACACTCTATACCCTACACTCTATACCCTACACTATATACTCTATATCCTACACTCTATACCCTACACTCTATACCCTACAATCTATACCCTACACTCTATACCCAACACTCTATACCCTACACTCTATATCCCAACACTCTATACCCTACACTCTATACCCTACACTCTACACTCTATACCCTACACTATACACTCTATACCCTACACTCTATACCATACAATCTACACTCTATACCCTACACTCTATACCCTACACTCTACACTCTATACCCTACACACTATACCCTACTTTCTACACTCTATACCCTACACTCTACACTCTATACCATACACTCTATACCCTACACTCTATACCCTACACTCTATAACCTACACTATATACCCTACACTTTATACCCTACACTCTACACTCTATATCCTACACTCTACACTCTATACCCTACACTCTATACCATACACTCTATACCCTACACTCTATACCCTACACTCTATACCCTACACTCTATACCCTACACTCTACACTCTACACCCTACACTCTATAACATACACTCTATACCCTACACTCTATACCTTACACTCTACACCCTACACTCTACACCCTACACTCTACACTCTATACCCTACACTCTATACCCTACACTCTATACCCTACACTCTACACTTTATACCCTACACTCTATACCCTACACTCTATACCCTACACTCTATACCCTACACTCTATACCCTACACTCTACACTCTGTACCCTACACTCTATACTATACACTCTACACCCTACACTCTATACCATACACTCTATACCCTACACTCTACACTCTATACCATACACTCTATACTGTACACTCTATACCATACACTCTACACCCTACACTCTATACCCTACACTCTATACCCTACAATCTATACCCTACACCCTACGCTCTATATCCTACACTCTATACCCTACACTCTATACCGTACACTATATTCCATACACTCTATTCCATACACTCTTTACCCTGCACTCTATACCCTACACTATACACTCTATACCCTACACTCTACACCATACACTCTATACCCTATACTCTATACACTACACTCTACATTCTATACCCTACAATCTATACCCAACACTCTATACCCTACACTCTATACCATACACTCTATACCCTACACTCTATACCCTACACTCTACACCCTACACTCTATACCCTACACTCTAATCCCTACACTCTACACTGCATACCCTACACTCTATACCCTACACTATATACCCTACACTCTATACCCTACACTCTACACTCTATACCAAACACTCTATACTCTACACTCTATACCCTACACTCTATACCCTACACTATACACTCTATACCCTACACTCTACACCATACACTCTATACCCTATACAATACACTCTATACCCTACAATCTATACCCTACACTCTATACCCTACACTCTATACCATACACTATAAACCCTACTCTCTATACCCTACACTCTATAACCTAAACTCTACACTCTATACCCTACACTCTACACTCTACACTCTATACCCTACACTCTATACCCTACACTCTATACCCTACACTCTATACCCTACACTCTACACTTTATACCCTACACTGTATACCCTACACTCTATACCCTACACTCTATAGCCCAACACTCTATACCGTACACTCTATACCCTACACTCTATACCCTACACTCTATACCCTACACTCTATACCCTACACTCTAATCCCTACACTCTACACTCTATACCCTACACTCTATACCCTACACTCTATGCCATACACTCTATACCCTACACTCTATACCCTACACTCTACACTCTATACCTTACACTCTACACTCTACACTCTATACCCTACACTCCATACCCTACACTCTATACTCTATACCCTACACTATATACCCTACACTCTACACTCTATACCCTACACTCTATACCCTACACTCTATACCCTACACTCTACACCCTACACTCTATACCCTACACATTATACCATACACTCTATACCCTACACTCTACACTCTATACCCTACACCCTACACTCTACACCCTACACTCTATACCCTACACTCTACACTCTATACCCTACACTCTATACCATACACTCTACACCCTACACTCTATACCATACACTCTATACCCTACACTCTACACTCTATACCCTACACTCTATACCCTACACTCTACACTCTATACCCTACACTCTATACCCTACACTCTATACCCTACACTATATACCCTACACTCTATACCCTACACTCTACACTCTATATCCTACACTCTATACTATACACTCTACACCCTACACTCTATACCATACACTCTATACCCTACACTCTACACTCTATACCATACACTCTATACTGTACACTCTATACCATACACTCTACACCCTACACTCTATACCCTACACTCTATACCCTACAATCTATACCCTACACCCTACGCTCTATATCCTACACTCTATACCCTACACTCTATACCGTACACTATATTCCATACACTCTATTCCATACACTCTATACCCTGCACTCTATACCCTACACTATACACTCTATACCCTACACTCTACACCATACACTCTATACCCTATACTCTATACACTACACTCTACATTCTATACCCTACAATCTATACCCAACACTCTATACCCTACACTCTATACCATACACTCTATACCCTACACTCTATACCCTACACTCTACACCCTACACTCTATACCCTACACTCTAATCCCTACACTCTACACTGCATACCCTACACTCTATACCCTACACTATTTATCCTACACTCTATACCCTACACTCTACACTCTATACCAAACACTCTATACTCTACACTCTATACCCTACACTCTATACCCTACACTATACACTCTATACCCTACACTCTACACCATACACTCTATACCCTATACAATACACTCTATACCCTACAATCTATACCCTACACTCTATGTCCTACATTCTACACTCTATACCGTACACTCTATACCATACACTCTAAACCCTACACTCTATATCCTACACTCTATACCCTACACTCTACACTCTATACCCTACACTCTATACCATACACTATAAACCCTACACTCTATACCCTACACTCTATAACCTAAACTCTACACTCTATACCCTACACTCTACACTCTACACTCTATACCCTACACTCTATACCCTACACTCTATACCCTACACTCTATACCCTACACTCTACACTTTATACCCTACACTGTATACCCTACACTCTATACCCTACACTCTATAGCCCAACACTCTATACCGTACACTCTATACCCTACACTCTATACCCTACACTCTACACTCTATACCCTACACTCTATACCCTACACTCTAATCCCTACACTCTACACTCTATACCCTACACTCTATACCCTACACTCTATACCATACATTCTATACCCTACACTCTATACCCTACACTCTACACTCTATACCTTACACTCTACACTCTACACTCTATACCCTACACTCTATACCCTACACTCTATACTCTATACCCTACACTATATACCCTACACTCTACACTCTATACCCTACACTCTATACCCTACACTCTATACCCTACACTCTACACCCTACACTCTATACCCTACACATTATACCATACACTCTATACCCTACACTCTACACTCTATACCCTACACCCTACACTCTACACCCTACACTCTATACCCTACACTCTACACTCTATACCCTACACTCTATACCATACACTCTACACCCTACACTCTATACCATACACTCTATACCCTACACTCTACACTCTATACCCTACACTCTATACCCTACACTCTATACCATACACTCTATACCCTACACTCTATACCCTACACTCTACACCCTACACTCTATACCCTACACTCTAATCCCTACACTCTACACTGCATACCCTACACTCTATACCCTACACTATTTATCCTACACTCTATACCCTACACTCTACACTCTATACCAAACACTCTATACTCTACACTCTATACCCTACACTCTATACCCTACACTATACACTCTATACCCTACACTCTACACCATACACTCTATACCCTATACAATACACTCTATACCCTACAATCTATACCCTACACTCTATGTCCTACATTCTACACTCTATACCGTACACTCTATACCATACACTCTAAACCCTACACTCTATATCCTACACTCTATACCCTACACTCTACACTCTATACCCTACACTCTATACCATACACTATAAACCCTACACTCTATACCCTACACTCTATAACCTAAACTCTACACTCTATACCCTACACTCTACACTCTACACTCTATACCCTACACTCTATACCCTACACTCTATACCCTACACTCTATACCCTACACTCTACACTTTATACCCTACACTGTATACCCTACACTCTATACCCTACACTCTATAGCCCAACACTCTATACCGTACACTCTATACCCTACACTCTATACCCTACACTCTACACTCTATACCCTACACTCTATACCCTACACTCTAATCCCTACACTCTACACTCTATACCCTACACTCTATACCCTACACTCTATACCATACATTCTATACCCTACACTCTATACCCTACACTCTACACTCTATACCTTACACTCTACACTCTACACTCTATACCCTACACTCTATACCCTACACTCTATACTCTATACCCTACACTATATACCCTACACTCTACACTCTATACCCTACACTCTATACCCTACACTCTATACCCTACACTCTACACCCTACACTCTATACCCTACACATTATACCATACACTCTATACCCTACACTCTACACTCTATACCCTACACCCTACACTCTACACCCTACACTCTATACCCTACACTCTACACTCTATACCCTACACTCTATACCATACACTCTACACCCTACACTCTATACCATACACTCTATACCCTACACTCTACACTCTATACCCTACACTCTATACCCTACACTCTACACTCTATACCCTACACTCTATACCCTACACTCTATACCCTACACTATATACCCTACACTCTATACCCTACACTCTACACTCTATATCCTACACTCTACACTCTATACCCTACACTCTATAACATACACTCTAAACCCTACACTCTATACCCTACACTCTACACTTTATACCCTACACTCTATACCCTACACTCTATACCCTACACTCTATACCCTACACTCTACACTCTATACCCTACACTCTATAACATACACTCTATACCCTACACTCTATACCTTACACTCTATACCCTACACTCTCCACTCTACACCCTACACTCTACACTCTGTACCCTACACTCTATACCCTACACTCTACACTTTAAACCCTACACTCTATACCCTACACTCTATACCCTACACTCTATACCCTACACTCTACACTCTATAACCTACACTCTATACCCTACACTCTATACCCTACAATCTATACCCTACACTCTATACCCTACACTCTATACCCTACACTCTATATCCCAACACTCTATACCCTACACTCTACACTATATACCCTACACTATACACTCTATACCCTACACTCTATACCATACAATCTACACTCTATACCCTACACTCTACACTCTATACCCTACACACTATACCCTACTTTCTACACTCTATACCCTACACTCTACACTCTATACCATACACTCTATACCCTACACTCTATACCCTACACACTATACCCTACTTTCTACACTCTATACCCTACACTCTATACCCTACACTCTACACCTACACTCTATAACATACACTCTATACCCTACACTCTATACCTTACACTCTATACCCTACACTCTCCACTCTACACCCTACACTCTATACCCTACACTCTATACCCTACACTCTACACTTTATACCCTACACTCTATACCCTACACTCTATACCCTACACTCTATACCCTACACTCTACACTCTATACCCTACACTCTATACCCTACACTATATACTCTATACCCTACACTCAATACCCTACACTCTTTACCCTACAATCTATACCCTACACTCTATACCCGACACTCTATACCCTACACTCTATATCCCAACACTCTATACCCTACACTCTATACCCTACACTCTACACTCTATACCCTACACTATACACTCTATACCCTACACTCTATACCATACAATCTACACTCTATACCCTACACTCTATACCCTACACTCTACACTCTATACCCTACACACTATACCCTACTTTCTACACTCTATACCCTACACTCTACACTCTATATCCTACACTCTATACCCTACACTCTATACCCTACACTATATACCCTACACTCTATACCCTACACTCTACACTCTATACCCTACACTCTATAACATACACTCTAAACCCTACACTCTATACACTACACTCTACACTTTATACCCTACACTCTATACCCTACACTCTATATCCTACACTCTATAACATACACTCTATACCCTACACTCTATACCTTACACTCTATACCCTACACTCTACACTCTACACCCTACACTCTACACTCTATACCCTACACTCTATACCCTACACTCTATACCCTACACTCTACACTTTATACCCTACACTCTATACCCTACACTCTATACCCTACACTCTATACCCTACACTCTACACTCTATACCCTACACTCTATACCCTACACTATATACTCTATACCCTACACTCTATACCCTACACTCTATACCCTACAATCTATACCCTACACTCTATACCCTACACTCTATACCCTACACTCTATATCCCAACACTCTATACCCTACACTCTATACCCTACACTCTACACTCTATACCCTACACTATACACTCTATACCCTACACTCTATACCATAAAATCTACACTCTATACCCTACACTCTATACCCTACACTCTACACTCTATACCCTACACACTATACCCTACTTTCTACACTCTATACCCTGCACTCTACACTCTATACCCTACACTCTATACCCTACAATCTATACCATACACTCTATACCATACACTCTATACCCTACACTCTATACCCTACACTCTATACCCTACACTCTACACACTATACCCTACACTCTACACCCTATACCATACACTCTATACCCTACACTCTATACCCTGCAATCTATACCATACACTCTATACCCTACACTCTATACCATACACTCTATACCCTACACTCTATACCCTACACTCTACACTCTACACCCTACACTCTATACCCTACACTCTATACCATACACTCTATACCCTACACTCTATACCCTACACTCTACACTCTACACCCTACACTCTATAACATACACTCTATACCCTACACTCTATACCTTACACTCTACACCCTACACTCTACACCCTACACTCTACACTCTATACCCTACACTCTATACCCTACACTCTATACCCTACACTCTACACTTTATACCCTACACTCTATACCCTACACTCTATACCCTACACTCTATACCCTACACTCTATACCCTACACTCTACACTCTGTACCCTACACTCTATACTATACACTCTACACCCTACACTCTATACCATACACTCTATACCCTACACTCTACACTCTATACCATACACTCTATACTGTACACTCTATACCATACACTCTACACCCTACACTCTATACCCTACACTCTATACCCTACAATCTATACCCTACACCCTACGCTCTATATCCTACACTCTATACCCTACACTCTATACCGTACACTATATTCCATACACTCTATTCCATACACTCTTTACCCTGCACTCTATACCCTACACTATACACTCTATATACTACACTCTACACCATACACTCTATACCCTATACTCTATACACTACACTCTACATTCTATACCCTACAATCTATACCCAACACTCTATACCCTACACTCTATACCATACACTCTATACCCTACACTCTATACCCTACACTCTACACCCTACACTCTATACCCTACACTCTAATCCCTACACTCTACACTGCATACCCTACACTCTATACCCTACACTATATACCCTACACTCTATACCCTACACTCTACACTCTATACCAAACACTCTATACTCTACACTCTATACCCTACACTCTATACCCTACACTATACACTCTATACCCTACACTCTACACCATACACTCTATACCCTATACAATACACTCTATACCCTACAATCTATACCCTACACTCTATACCCTACACTCTACACTCTATACCGTACACTCTATACCATACACTCTATACCCTACACTCTATATCCTACACTCTATACCCTACACTCTACACTCTATACCCTACACTCTATACCATACACTATAAACCCTACTCTCTATACCCTACACTCTATAACCTAAACTCTACACTCTATACCCTACACTCTACACTCTACACTCTATACCCTACACTCTATACCCTACACTCTATACCCTACACTCTATACCCTACACTCTACACTTTATACCCTACACTGTATACCCTACACTCTATACCCTACACTCTATAGCCCAACACTCTATACCGTACACTCTATACCCTACACTCTATACCCTACACTCTATACCCTACACTCTATACCCTACACTCTAATCCCTACACTCTACACTCTATACCCTACACTCTATACCCTACACTCTATGCCATACACTCTATACCCTACACTCTATACCCTACACTCTACACTCTATACCTTACACTCTACACTCTACACTCTATACCCTACACTCTATACCCTACACTCTATACTCTATACCCTACACTATATACCCTACACTCTACACTCTATACCCTACACTCTATACCCTACACTCTATACCCTACACTCTACACCCTACACTCTATACCCTACACATTATACCATACACTCTATACCCTACACTCTACACTCTAAACCCTACACCCTACACTCTACACCCTACACTCTATACCCTACACTCTACACTCTATACCCTACACTCTATACCATACACTCTACACCCTACACTCTATACCATACACTCTATACCCTACACTCTACACTCTATACCCTACACTCTATACCCTATAATCTACACTCTATACCCTACACTCTATACCCTACACTCTATACCCTACACTATATACCCTACACTCTATACCCTACACTCTACACTCTATATCCTACACTCTATACTATACACTCTACACCCTACACTCTATACCATACACTCTATACCCTACACTCTACACTCTATACCATACACTCTATACTGTACACTCTATACCATACACTCTACACCCTACACTCTATACCCTACACTCTATACCCTACAATCTATACCCTACACCCTACGCTCTATATCCTACACTCTATACCCTACACTCTATACCGTACACTATATTCCATACACTCTATTCCATACACTCTATACCCTGCACTCTATACCCTACACTATACACTCTATACCCTACACTCTACACCATACACTCTATACCCTATACTCTATACACTACACTCTACATTCTATACCCTACAATCTATACCCAACACTCTATACCCTACACTCTATACCATACACTCTATACCCTACACTCTATACCCTACACTCTACACCCTACACTCTATACCCTACACTCTAATCCCTACACTCTACACTGCATACCCTACACTCTATACCCTACACTATTTATCCTACACTCTATACCCTACACTCTACACTCTATACCAAACACTCTATACTCTACACTCTATACCCTACACTCTATACCCTACACTATACACTCTATACCCTACACTCTACACCATACACTCTATACCCTATACAATACACTCTATACCCTACAATCTATACCCTACACTCTATACCCTACATTCTACACTCTATACCGTACACTCTATACCATACACTCTATACCCTACACTCTATATCCTACACTCTATACCATACACTCTACACTCTATACCCTACACTCTATACCATACACTATAAACCCTACACTCTATACCCTACACTCTATAACCTAAACTCTACACTCTATACCCTACACTCTACACTCTACACTCTATACCCTACACTCTATACCCTACACTCTATACCCTACACTCTATACCCTACACTCTACACTTTATACCCTACACTGTATACCCTACACTCTATACCCTACACTCTATAGCCCAACACTCTATACCGTACACTCTATACCCTACACTCTATACCCTACACTCTACACTCTATACCCTACACTCTATACCCTACACTCTAATCCCTACACTCTACACTCTATACCCTACACTCTATACCCTACACTCTATACCATACACTCTATACCCTACACTCTATACCCTACACTCTACACTCTATACCTTACACTCTACACTCTACACTCTATACCCTACACTCTATACCCTACACTCTATACTCTATACCCTACACTATATACCCTACACTCTACACTCTATACCCTACACTCTATACCCTACACTCTATACCCTACACTCTACACCCTACACTCTATACCCTACACATTATACCATACACTCTATACCCTACACTCTACACTCTATACCCTACACCCTACACTCTACACCCTACACTCTATACCCTACACTCTACACTCTATACCCTACACTCTATACCATACACTCTACACCCTACACTCTATACCATGCACTCTATACCCTACACTCTACACTCTATACCCTACACTCTATACCCTACACTCTACACTCTATACCCTACACTCTATACCCTACACTCTATACCCTACACTATATACCCTACACTCTATACCCTACACTCTACACTCTATATCCTACACTATACACTCTATACCCTACACTCTATAACATACACTCTAAACCCTACACTCTATACCCTACACTCTACACTTTATACCCTACACTCTATACCCTACACTCTATACCCTACACTCTATACCCTACACTCTACACTATATACCCTACACTCTATAACATACACTCTATACCCTACACTCTATACCTTACACTCTATACCCTACACTCTCCACTCTACACCCTACACTCTACACTCTATACCCTACACTCTATACCCTACACTCTACACTTTAAACCCTACACTCTATACCCTACACTCTATACCCTACACTCTATACCCTACACTCTACACTCTATAACCTACACTCTATACCCTACACTATATACTCTATACCCTACACTCTATACCCTACACTCTATACCCTACAATCTATACCCTACACTCTATACCCTACACTCTATACCCTACACTCTATATCCCAACACTCTATACCCTACACTCTACACTATATACCCTACACTATACACTCTATACCCTACACTCTATACCATACAATCTACACTTTATACTCTACACTCTACACTCTATACCCTACACACTATACCCTACTTTCTACACTCTATACCCTACACTCTACACTCTATACCATACACTCTATACCCTACACTCTATACCCTACACACTATACCCTACTTTCTACACTCTATACCCTACACTCTATACCCTACACTCTACACCTACACTCTATAACATACACTCTATACCCTACACTCTATACCTTACACTCTATACCCTACACTCTCCACTCTACACCCTACACTCTATACCCTACACTCTATACCCTACACTCTACACTTTATACCCTACACTCTATACCCTACACTCTATACCCTACACTCTATACCCTACACTCTACACTCTATACCCTACACTCTATACCCTACACTATATACTCTATACCCTACACTCAATACCCTACACTCTTTACCCTACAATCTATACCCTACACTCTATACCCGACACTCTATACCCTACACTCTATATCCCAACACTCTATACCCTACACTCTATACCCTACACTCTACACTCTATACCCTACACTATACACTATATACCCTACACTCTATACCATACAATCTACACTCTATACCCTACACTCTATACCCTACACTCTACACTCTATACCCTACACACTATACCCTACTTTCTACACTCTATACCCTACACTCTACACTCTATACCCTACACTCTATACCCTACACTCTATACCCTACACTATATACCCTACACTCTATACCCTACACTCTACACTCTATACCCTACACTCTATAACATACACTCTAAACCCTACACTCTATACACTACACTCTACACTTTATACCCTACACTCTATACCCTACACTCTATACCCTACACTCTATATCCTACACTCTATAACATACACTCTATACCCTACACTCTATACCTTACACTCTATACCCTACACTCTACACTCTACACCCTACACTCTACACTCTATACCCTACACTCTATACCCTACACTCTATACCCTACACTCTACACTTTATACCCTACACTCTATACCCTACACTCTATACCCTACACTCTATACCCTACACTCTACACTCTATACCCTACACTCTATACCCTACACTATATACTCTATACCCTACACTCTATACCCTACACTCTATACCCTACAATCTATACCCTACACTCTATACCCTACACTCTATACCCTACACTCTATATCCCAACACTCTATACCCTACACTCTATACCCTACACTCTACACTCTATACCCTACACTATACACTCTATACCCTACACTCTATACCATAAAATCTACACTCTATACCCTACACTCTATACCCTACACTCTACACTCTATACCCTACACACTATACCCTACTTTCTACACTCTATACCCTACACTCTACACTCTATACCCTACACTCTATACCCTACAATCTATACCATACACTCTATACCATACACTCTATACCCTACACTCTATACCCTACACTCTATACCCTACACTCTACACACTATACCCTACACTCTACACCCTATACCATACACTCTATACCCTACACTCTATACCCTGCAATCTATACCATACACTCTATACCCTACACTCTATACCATACACTCTATACCCTACACTCTATACCCTACACTCTATACCCTACACTCTTCACACTATACCCTACACTCTACACCCTACACTCTATACCATACACTCTATTCCATACACTCTATACCCTACACTCTATACCCTACACTCTACACTCTAAAATCTATACCCTACTCTCTACACTCTATACCTTACACTCTATACCAAACACTCTATACCCTACATTATATACCATACACTCTATATCATACACTCTATACCGTACACTCTATACTATACACACTATACCCTACACTCTATACCCTACACTCTACACTCTATTCCCTACACTCTATACCATACGCTATATACCCTACACTCTATACCCTACACTCTATACCCTACACTATACACTCTATACCCTACACTCTACACTCTATACATACACTCTATACCCTAAACTCTATACCCTACACTCTACACTCTATACCCTACACTCTATACCCTACACTCTATACCCTACACCCTATACCATACACTCTATACCCTACACTCTACACTCTATACCCTACACTCTATACCCTACACTCTAAACCCTACACTCTATACCCTACACTCTACACTCTATACCCTACACACTATACCCTACTTTCTACACTCTATACCCTACACTCTACACTCTATACCCTACACTCTATACCCTACACTCTATACCCTACACTCTATACCCTACACTCTACACTTTATACCCTACACTGTATACCCTACACTCTATACCCTACACTCTATACCCTATACTCTATACCCTACACTCTATAGCCCAACACTCTATACCGTACACTCTATACCCTACACTCTATACCCTACACTCTACACTCTATACAATACACTCTATACCCTACACTCTAATCCCTACACTCTACACTCTATACCCTACACTCTATACCCTACACTCTATACCATACACTCTATACCCTACACTCTATACCCTACACTCTACACTCTATACCCTACACTCTACACTCTACACTCTATACCCTACACTCTATACCCTACACTCTATACTCTATACCCTACACTATATAACCTACACTCTATACCCTACACTCTATACCCTACACTCTATACCCTACACTCTACACCCTACACTCTATACCCTACACATCATACCATACACTCTATACCCTACACTCTACACTCTATACCCTACACTCTACACCCTACACTCTATACCCTACACTTTATACCCTACACTCTACACCCTACACTCTATACCCTACACTCTACACCCTACACTCTATAACCTACACTCTACACTCTATACCCTACACTCTATACCATGCACTCTACACCCTACACTCTATACCATACACTCTATACCCTACACTCTACACTCTATGCCCTACACTCTATACCCTACACTCTACACTCTATACCCTACAATCTATACCCTACACTATATACCCTACACTCTATACCCTACACTCTACACCCTATATCCTACACTCTACACTCTATACCCTACACTCTATACCCTACACTCTACACTTTATACCCTACACTCTATACCCTACACTCTATACCCTACACTCTATACCCTACACTCTACACTCTATACCCTACACTCTATAACATACACTCTATACCCTACACTCTATACCTTACACTCTATACCTTACACTCTCCACTCTACACCCTACACTCTATACCCTACACTCTATACCCTACACTCTACACTTTATACCCTACACTCTATACCCTACACTCTATACCCTACACTCTATACCCTAAACTCTACACTCTATACCCTACACTCTATACCCTACACTATATACTCTATACCCTACACTCTATACCCTACACTCTATACCCTAAAATCTATACACTACACTCTATACCCTACACTCTATACCCTACACTCTATATCCCAACACTCTATACCCTACACTCTATACCCTACACTCTACACTCTATACCCTACACTATACACTCTATACCCTACACTCTATACCATACAATCTACACTCTATACCCTACACTCTATACCCTACACTCTACACTCTATACCCTACACACTATACCCTACTTTCTACACTCTATACCCTACACTCTACACTCTATACCATACACTCTATACCCTACACTCTATACCCTACACACTATACCCTACTTTCTACACTCTATACCCTACACTCTACACCCTACACTCTATAACATACACTCTATACCCTACACTCTATACCTTACACTCTATACCCTACACTCTCCACTCTCCACCCTACACTCTACACTCTATACCCTACACTCTATACCCCACACTCTACACTATATACCCTACACTCTATACCCTACACTCTATACCCTACACTCTATACCCTACACTCTACTCTCTATACCCTACACTCTATACCCTATACTATATACTCTATACCCTACACTCTATACCCTACAATCTATACCCTACACTCTATACCCGACACTCTATACCCTACACTCTATATCCCAACACTCTATACCCTACACTCTATACCCTACACTCTATACCCTACACTCTATACCCTACACTCTACACTCTATACCCTACACTATACACTCTATACCCTACACTCTATACCATACAATCTACACTCTATACCCTACACTCTATACCCTACACTCTACACTCTATACCCTACACACTATACCCTACTTTCTACACTCTATACCCTACACTCTACACTCTATACCATACACTCTATACCCTACACTCTATACCCTACACTCTATACCATACACTATATACCCTACACTTTATACCCTACACTCTACACTCTATATCCTACACTCTACACTCTATACCCTACACTCTATAACATACACTCTAAACCCTACACTCTATACCCTACACCCTACACTCTATACCCTACACTCTATGCCCTACACTCTATACCCTACACTCTATACCCTACACTCTACACTCTATACCCTACACTCTATAACATACACTCTATACCCTACACTCTATATCTTACACTCTATACCCTACACTCTACACCCTACACTCTACACTCTATACCCTACACTCTATACCCTACACTCTATACCCTACACTCTATACCCTACACTCTACACTTTATACCCTACACTCTATACCCTACACTCTATACCCTACACTCTACACTCTATACCCTACACTTTATACCCTACACTATATACTCTATACCCTACACTCTATACCCTACACTCTATACCCTACAATCTATACCCTACACTCTATACCCTACACCCTATACCCTACACTCTATATCCCAACACTCTATACCCTACACTCTATACCCTACACTCTACACCCTACACTATACACTCTATACCCTACACTCTATACCATACAATCTACACTCTATACCCTACACTCTATACCCTACACTCTACACTTCATACCCTACACACTATACCCTACTTTCTACACTCTATACCCTACACTCTACACTCTATACCCTACACTCTATACCCTACAATCTATACCATACACTCTATACCATACACTCTATACCCTACACTCTATACCCTACACTCTACACCCTACACTCTATACCCTGCAATCTATACCATACACTCTATACCCTACACTCTATATCATACACTCTATACCCTACACTCTACACTCTATACCCCACACTCTACACCCTACACTCTACACCCTACACTCTATATTATACACTCTATTCCATACACTCTATACCCTACACTCTATACCCTACACTCTACACTCTAAAATCTATACCCTACTCTCCACACTCTATACCTTACACTCTATACCAAACACTCTATACCCTACACTATATACCATACACTATATATCATACACTCTATACCGTACACTCTATACCATACACTCTATACCCTACACTCTATACCCTACACTCTATACCCTACACTCTACACTCTGTACCCTACACTCTATACTATACACTCTACACCCTACACTCTATACCATACACTCTATACCCTACACTCTACACTCTATACCATACACTCTATACTGTACACTCTATACCATACACTCTACACCCTACACTCTATACCATGCACTTTATACCCTACACTCTACACTCTATACCCTACACTCTATACCCTACAATCTATACCCTACACCCTACGCTCTATACCCTACACTCTATACCCTACTCTCTACACTCTATACCGTACACTATATTCCATACACTCTATTCCATACACTCTATACCCTGCACTCTATACCCTACACTATACACTCTATACCCTACACTCTACACCATACACTCTATACCCTATACTCTATACACTACACTCTACATTCTATACCCTACAATCTATACCCAACACTCTATACCCTACACTCTATACCATACACTCTATACCCTACACTCTATACCCTACACTCTACACCCTACACTCTATACCCTACACTCTAATCCCTACACTCTACACTGTATACCATACACTCTATACCCTACACTATATACCCTACACTCTATACCCTACACTCTACACTCTATACCCAACACTCTATACTCTACACTCTATACCCTACACTCTATACCATACACTCCATACCCTACACTCTACACTCTATACCCTACACTCTACTCTTTATACCCTACACTCTATACCTTACACTCTACACTCTATACCCTACACTCTACACTCTATACCCTACACTCTATACCCTACTCTATACCATACACTCTATACCCTACACTGTATACCCTACACTCTACACTCTATACCCTACACTCTACACTCTATACCCTACACTCTATACCCTACACTCTATACTCTATACCCTACACTATATACCCTACACTCTACACTCTATACCCTACACTCTATACCCTACACTCTGTACCCTACACTCTACACCCTACACTCTATACCCTACACATTATACCATACACTCTATACCCTACACTCTACACTCTATACCCTACACTCTACACCCTACACTCTATACCCTACACTTTATACCCTACACTCTACACTCTATACCCTACACTCTATACCCTACACTCTACACCCTACACTCTATACCCTACACTCTACACTCTACACCCTACACTCTACACTCTACACTCTATACCCTACACTCTATACCCTACACTCTATACTCTATACCCTACACTATATACCCTACACTATACACTCTATACCCTACACTCTATACCCTACACTCTGTACCCTACACTCTACACCCTACACTCTATGCCCTACACATTATACCATACACTCTATACCCTACACTCTACACTTTATACCCTACACTCTACACCCTACACTCTATACCCTACACTTTATACCCTACACTCTGCACTCTATACCATACACTCTATACCATACACTCTATACTGTACACTCTATACCATACACCCTACACCCTACACTCTATATCATGCACTCTATACCCTACACTCTACACTCTATACCCTACACTCTATACCGTACAATCTATACCCTACACCCTACGCTCAATACCCTACACTCTATACCCTACACTCTACACTCTATACCGTACACTAACTTCCATACACTCTATTCCATACACTCTATACCCTGCACTCTACACTCTATTCCCTACACTCTATACCATACGCTCTATACCCTACACTCTATACCCTACACTCTATACCCTACACTATACACTCTATACCCTACAATCTACACTCTGTACCATACACTCTATACCCTAAACTCTATACCCTACACTCTACACTCAATACCCTACACTCTATACCCTACACTCTATACCCTACACTCTATACCCTACACTCTATACCATACACTATATACCCTACACTTTATACCCTACACTCTACACTCTATATCCTACACTCTACACTCTATACCCTACACTCTATAACATACACTCTAAACCCTACACTCTATACCCTACACTCTACACTTTATACCCTACACTCTATACCCTACACTCTATACCCTACACTCTATACCCTACACTCTATACCCTACACTCTACACTCTATACCCTACACTCTATAACATACACTCTATACCCTACACTCTATATCTTACACTCTATACCCTACACTCTACACCCTACACTCTACACTATATACCCTACACTCTATACCCTACACTCTATACCCTACACTCTATACCCTACACTCTACACTTTATACCCTACACTCTATACCCTACACTCTATACCCTACACTCTACACTCTATACCCTACACTTTATACCCTACACTATATACTCTATACCCTACACTCTATACCCTACACTCTATACCCTACAATCTATACCTTACACTCTATACCCTACACTCTATACCCTACACTCTATATCCCAACACTCTATACCCTACACTCTATACCCTACACTCTACACCCTACACTATACACTCTATACCCTACACTCTATACCATACAATCTACACTCTATACCCTACACTCTATACCCTACACTCTACACTTCATACCCTACACACTATACCCTACTTTCTACACTCTATACCCTACACTCTACACTCTATACCCTACACTCTATACCCTACAATCTATACCATAAACTCTATACCATACACTCTATACCCTACACTCTATACCCTACACTCTACACCCTACACTCTATACCCTGCAATCTATACCATACACTCTATACCCTACACTCTATATCATACACTCTATACCCTACACTCTACACTCTATACCCCACACTCTACACCCTACACTCTACACCCTACACTCTATATTATACACTCTATTCCATACACTCTATACCCTACACTCTATACCCTACACTCTACACTCTAAAATCTATACCCTACTCTCTACACTCTATACCTTACACTCTATACCAAACACTCTATACCCTACACTATATACCATACACTATATATCATACACTCTATACCGTACACTCTATACCATACACTCTATACCCTACACTCTATACCCTACACTCTATACCCTACACTCTACACTCTGTACCCTACACTCTATACTATACACTCTACACCCTACACTCTATACCATACACTCTATACCCTACACTCTACACTCTATACCATACACTCTATACTGTACACTCTATACCATACACTCTACACCCTACACTCTATACCATGCACTTTATACCCTACACTCTACACTCTATACCCTACACTCTATACCCTACAATCTATACCCTACACCCTACGCTCTATACCCTACACTCTATACCCTACTCTCTACACTCTATACCGTACACTATATTCCATACACTCTATTCCATACACTCTATACCCTGCACTCTATACCCTACACTATACACTCTATACCCTACACTCCATACCCTACACTCTACACTCTATACCCTACACTCTACTCTTTATACCCTACACTCTATACCTTACACTCTACACTCTATACCCTACACTCTACACTCTATACCCTACACTCTATACCCTACTCTATACCATACACTCTATACCCTACACTCTATACCCTACACTCTACACTCTATACCCTACACTCTACACTCTATACCCTACACTCTATACCCTACACTCTATACTCTATACCCTACACTATATAACCTACACTCTACACTCTATACCCTACACTCTATACCCTACACTCTGTACCCTACACTCTACACCCTACACTCTATACCCTACACATTATACCATACACTCTATACCCTACACTCTACACTCTATACCCTACACTCTACACCCTACACTCTACACCCTACACTTTATACCCTACACTCTACACTCTATACCCTACACTCTATACCCTACACTCTACACCCTACACTCTATACCCTACACTCTACACTCTATACCCTACACTCTACACTCTACACTCTATACCCTACACTCTATACCCTACACTCTATACTCTATACCCTACACTATATACCCTACACTATACACTCTATACCCTACACTCTATACCCTACACTCTGTACCCTACACTCTACACCCTACACTCTATGCCCTACACATTATACCATACACTCTATACCCTACACTCTACACTCTATACCCTACACTCTACACCCTACACTCTATACCCTACACTTTATACCCTACACTCTACACTCTATACCATACACTCTATACCCTACACTCTACGCTCTATACCATACACTCTATACTGTACACTCTATACCATACACTCTACACCCTACACTCTATATCATGCACTCTATACCCTACACTCTACACTCTATACCCTACACTCTATACCCTACAATCTATACCCTACACCCTACGCTCAATACCCTACACTCTATACCCTACACTCTACACTCTATACCGTACACTAACTTCCATACACTCTATTCCATACACTCTATACCCTGCACTCTACACTCTATTCCCTACACTCTATACCATACGCTCTATACCCTACACTCTATACCCTACACTCTATACCCTACACTATACACTCTATACCCTACAATCTACACTCTGTACCATACACTCTATACCCTAAACTCTATACCCTACACTCTACACTCAATACCCTACACTCTATACCCTACACTCTATACCCTACACTCTATACCCTACACTCTATACCATACACTCTATACCCTACACTCTACACTCTATACCCTACACTCTATACCCTACACTCTAAACCCTACACTCTATACCCTACACTATACACTCTATAACCTACATTCTACACCATACACTCTATACCCTATACCCTACATTCTACACTCTATACCCTACAATCTATACCCTACACTTTATACCCTACACTCTATACCCTACACTCTACACTCTATACCGTACACTCTATACCATACACTCTATACCCTACACTCTATACCCTACACTCTATACCCTACACTCTACACTCTATACCCTACACTCTATACCATACACTCTAAACCCTACACTCTATACCCTACACTCTATACCCTAAACTCTACACTCTATACCCTACACTCTACACTCTACACTCAATACCCTACACTCTATACCCTACACTCTATACCCTACACTCTATACCCTACACTCTACACTTTATACCCTACACTGTATACCCTACACTCTATACCCTACACTCTATACCCTACACTCTATACCCTACACTCTATAGCCCAACAATCTATACCGTACACTCTATACCCTACACTCTATACCCTACACTCTACACTCTATACCCTACACTCTATACCCTACACTCTAATCCCTACACTCTACACTCTTTACCCTACACTCTATACCCTACACTCTATACCATACACTCTATACCCTACACTCTATACCCTACACTCTACACTCTATACCCTACACTCTACACTCTATACTCTACACTCTATATCCTACACTCTACACTCTATACCCCACACTCTATACCCTACACTCTACACTTTATACCCTACACTCTATACCCTACACTCTATACCCTACACTCTATACCCTACACTCTACACTCTATACCCTACACACTATACCCTACACTATATACTCTATACCCTACACTCTACACCCTATACTCTATACCCTACAATCTATACCCTACACTCTATACCCTACACTCTATACCCTACACTCTATACCCTACACTCTATACCCTACACTCTACACTCTATACCCTACACTATACACTCTATACCCTACACTCTATACCATACAATCTACACTCTATACCCTACACTCTATACCCTACACTCTACACTCTATACCCTACACTCTATACCCTACAATCTATACCATACACTCTATACCATACACTCTATACCCTACACTCTATACCCTACACTCTACACTCTATACCCTACACTCTATATCCTACACTCTATACCCTGCAATCTATACCATACACTCTATACCCTACACTCTATATCATACACTCTATACCCTACACTCTACACTCTATACCCCACACTCTACACTCTATACCCTACACTCTACACCCTACACTCTATACCATACACTCTATTCCATACACTCTATACCCTACACTCTATACCCTACACTCTACACTCTAAAATCTATACCCTACTCTCTACACTCTATACCTTACACTCTATACCAAACACATTATACCCTACACTATATACCATACACTCTATATCATACACTCTATACCGTACACTCTATACCATACACTCTATACCCTACACTCTATACTCTACACTCTACACTCTGTACCCTACACTCTATACTATACACTCTACACCCTACACTCTATACCATACACTCTATACCCTACACTCTACACTGTATACCATACACTCTATACTGTACACTCTATACCATACACTCTACACCCTACACTCTATACCATGCACTCTATACCCTACACTCTACACTCTATACCCTACACTCTATACCCTACAATCTATACCCTACGCTCTATACCCTACACTCTATACCCTACACTCTACACTCTATACCGTACACTATATTCCATACACTCTATTCCATACACTCTATACCCTGCACTCTATACCCTACACTATACACTCTATACCCTACACTCTACACCATACACTCTATACCCTACACTCTACACTCTATTCCCTACACTCTATACCATACATTCTATACCCTACACTCTATACCCTACACTCTATACCCTACACTCTATACTCTACACTCTATACCCTACACTCTATACCATACACTCTATACCCTACACTCTACACTCTATTCCCTACACTCTATAGCATACACTCTATACCCTACACTCTATACCCTACACTCTATACCCTACACTATTCACTCTATACCCTACACTCTACACTCTATACCATACACTCTATACCCTAAACTCTATACCCTACATTCTACACTCTATACCCTACACTCTATACCCTACACTCTATACCATACACTCTATACCCTACACTCTACACTCTATACCCTACACTCTATACCCTACACTCTAAACCCTACACTCTATACCCTACACTATACACTCTATACCCTACACTCTACACCACTCACTCTATCCCCTAGACTCTATACCCTACATTCTACACTCTATACCCTACACTCTAAACCCTACACTCTATACCCTACACCATACACTCTATACCCTACACTCTACACTCTATTCCCTACACTCTATACCATACATTCTATACCCTACACTCTATACCCTACACTCTATACCCTACACTCTATACTCTACACTCTATACCCTACACTCTATACCATACACTCTATACCCTACACTCTACACTATATTCCCTACATTCTATACCATACACTCTATACCCTACACTCTATACCCTACACTCTATACTCTACACTCTATACCCTACACTCTACACTCTATACCATACACTCTATACCCTAAACTCTATACCCTACACTCTACACTCTATACCCTACACTCTATACCCTACACTCTATACCCTACACTCTATACCATACACTCTATACCCTACACTCTACACTCTATACCCTACACTCTATACCCTACACTCTAAACCCTACACTCTATACCCTACACTATACACTCTATACCCTACACTCTACACCATACACTCTATCCCCTAGACTCTATACCCTACATTCTACACTCTATACCCTACAATCTATACCCTACACTTTATACCCTACACTCTATACCCTACACTCTACACTCTATACCGTACACTCTATACCATACACTCTATACCCTACACTCTATACCCTACACTCTATACCCTACACTCTACACTCTATACCATACACTCTAAACCCTAGACTCTATACCCTACACTCTATACCCTAAACTCTACACTCTATACCCTACACTCTACACTCTACACTCAATACCCTACACTCTATACCCTACACTCTATACCCTACACTCTATACCCTACACTCTACACTTTATACCCTACACTGTATACCCTTCACTCTATACCCTACACTCTATACCCTACACTCTATAGCCCAACACTCTATACCGTACACTCTATACCCTACACTCTATACCCTACACTCTACACTCTATACCCTACACTCTAATCCCTACACTCTACACTCTATACCCTACACTCTATACCCTACACTCTATACCATACACTCTATACCCTACACTCTATACCCTACACTCTACACTCTATACCCTACACTCTACACTCTATACCCTACACTCTATACTCTATACCCTACACTCTATACCCTACACTCTACACTCTATACCCTACACATTATACCATACACTCTATACCCTACACTCTACACTCTATACCCTAGACTCTACACCCTACACTCTATACCATACACTCTATTCCATACACTCTATACCCTACACTCTATATCATACACTCTATACCCTACACTCTACACTCTATACCCTACACTCTATACCCTAAACTCTACACTCCATACCCTACACTCTATACCCTACACTCTATACCCTACACTCTATACCCTACACTCTAAACCTTATACCCTACACTGTATACCCTACACTCTATACCCTACACTCTATACCCTACACTCTATACCCAACACTCTATAGCCCAACACTCTACACTCTACACTCTATACCCTACACTCTATACCCTACACTCTATACTCTATACCCTACACTATATACCCTACACTCTATACCCTGCAATCTATACCATACACTCTATACCCTACACTCTACACTCTATAAACCACACTCTACACTCTATACCCTACACTCTACACCCTACACTCTATACCATACACTCTATTCCATACACTCTATACCCTACACTCTATACCCTACACTCTACACTCTAAAATCTATACCCTACTCTCTACACTCTATACCTTACACTCTATACCAAACACTCTATACCCTACACTATATACCATACACTCTATATCATACACTCTATACCGTACACTCTATACCCTACACTCTATACCCTACACTCTATAACCTACACTCTACACTCTGTACCCTACACACTATACCATACACTCTACACACTACAGTCTATACCCTACACTCTACACTCTATACCATACACTCTATACTGTACACTCTATACCATACACTCTATACCCTAGACTCTATACCCTACACTCTATACCCTACACTATACACTCTATACCCTACACTCTACACCATACACTCTATACCCTACACTCTATACCCTACACTCTACACTCTATACCCTACAATATATACCCTACAGTCTATACCCTACACTCTATACCCTACACTCTATACCCTACACTCTACACTCTGTACCCTACACTCTATACTATACACTCTACACCCTACACTCTATACCATACACTCTATACCCTACACTCTACACTCTATACCATACACTCTATACTGTACACTCTATACCATACACTCTACACCCTACACTCTATATCATGCACTCTATACCCTACACTCTACACTCTATACCCTACATTCTATACCCTACAATCTATACCCTAAACCCTACGCTCTATACCCTACACTCTATACCCTACACTCTACACTCTATACCGTACACTATATTCCATACACTCTATTCCATACACTCTATACCCTGCACTCTATACCCTACACTATACACTCTATACCCTACACTCTATACCATACACTCTATACCCTACACTCTACACTCTATTCCCTACACTCTATACCATACGCTCTATACCCTACACTCTATACCCTACACTCTATACCCTACACTATACACTCTATACCCTACACTCTACACTCTATACCATACACTCTATACCCTAAACTCTATACCCTACACTCTACACTCTATACCCTACACTCTATACCCTACACTCTATACCCTACACTCTATACCATACACTCTATACCCTACACTCTACACTCTATACCCTACACTCTATACCCTACACTCTAAACCCTGCACTCTATGCCCTACACTATACACTCTATACCCTACACTCTATACCATACACTCTATACCCTACACTCTACACTCTATACCCTACAATCTATACCCTACACTTTATACCCTACACTCTATACCCTACACTCTACACTCTATACCGTACACTCTATACCATACACTCTATACCCTACACTCTATACCCTACACTCTATACCCTACACTCTACACTCTATACCCTACACTCTATACCATACACTCTAAACCCTACACTCTATACCCTACACTCTATACCCTAAACTCTACACTCTATACCCTACACTCTACACTCTACACTCAGTACCCTACACTCTATACCCTACACTCTATACCCTACACTCTATACCCTACACTCTATACCCTACACTTTACACTTTATACCCTACACTGTATACCCTACACTCTATACCCTACACTCTATACCCTACACTCTATACCCTACACTCTATAGCCCAACACTCTATACCGTACACTCTATACCCTACACTCTATACCCTACACTCTACACTCTATACCCTACACTCTATACCCTACACTCTAATCCCTACACTCTACACTCTTTACCCTACACTCTATACCCTACACTCTATACCATACACTCTATACCCTACACTCTATACCCTACACTCTACACTCTATACCCTACACTCTACACTCTATACTCTACACTCTATATCCTACACTCTACACTCTATACCCTACACTCTATACCCTACATTCTATACCCTACACTTTATACCCTACACTCTACACTTTATACCCTACACTCTATACCCTACACTCTATACCCTACACTCTACACTCTATACCCTACACACTATACCCTACACTATATACTCTATACCCTACACTCTATACCCTATACCCTACAATCTATACCCTACACTCTATACCCTACACTCTATACCCTACACTCTATATCCCAACACTCTATACCCTACTGTCATGATCCCAATGGCAGGGGATCACTAAAGGACAAGCACAGATACAAACAAGCTCTAGGGCGATGGAACCTGAGCTGACCGCGACCCTGAACCTAACACACAAATAAAAGTAGCCGGGGAACGTGCCTACGATGATCCTAGACGTCTCGCTCCAGCCGAAGATCTAACTTCCCCTATCAGAAGAAACACAGACCTCTCTTGCCTCCAGAGAAATCCCCCACAGAAATAGCAGCCCCCCACATATAATGACGGTGAAATGAGAGGAAAGCACATACGCAGTATGAAAACAGTTTCAGCAAAATGAGGCCCGCTAAAGCTAGATAGCAGAGGATACAAAAGTGAACTGCGCGGTCAGCGAAAAACCCTTCAAAAAAACCATCCTGAAATTACTTGAACTCATGTGCCAACTCATGGTACATGAGGAGCAATTTCAGCCCACTAGAGCAACCAGCAGCAAGAATCACATATCTGCAGGCTGGACTAAAAACCAAATAAAGCAAAACACCAAAACAGGAAAATCCAAACTTAGCTTGACCAGAAGGTTCTAGGAGCAGGGAGCAGAGGTAACAAGACACACTGGATACATTGATAACCGGCGAGGAAATGCCAGCAAAGCCAGGCTAAATAGGAAACTCCCATATGCTGATGGAACAGGTGGAACCCAGAAACCCAGGAAAGACAAGTCACCCAGTACCATCAGTAACCACCAGAGGGAGCCCAAAAACAGAACTCACAACAGTACCCCCCCCCTTGAGGAGGGGTCACCGAACCCTCACGAGAACCACCAGGGCGACCAGGATGAGCCCTATGAAAAGCGCGAACCAAATCATCAGCATGAACATCCGAGGCAACCACCCAAGAATTATCCTCCTGACCATAACCCTTCCACTTGACCAACATAGAAGAGGATTCTTTACTGTTAGGGCAGTGAGAATCTGGAATTGCTTGCCTGAGGAGGTGGTGATGGCGAACTCAGTCGAGGGGTTCAAGAGAGGCCTGGATGTCTTCCTGGAGCAGAACAATATTGTATCATACAATTATTAGGTTCTGTAGAAGGACGTAGATCTGGGTATTTATTATGATGGAATATAGGCTGAACTGGATGGACAAATGTCTTTTTTCGGCCTTACTAACTATGTTACTATGTTACTATGTTACTAAATACTGGAGTTTCCGTCTGGAAACACGAGAATCCAAGATCTTCTCCACAACATACTCCAATTCTCCCTCCACCAGCACTGGAGCAGGAGGCTCAAGCGAAGGAACAACAGGTACCTCATACTTCCGCAACAACGACCGATGAAACACATTATGAATAGCAAACGATGCCGGGAGATCCAAACGAAACGACACAGGGTTAAGAATTTCCAAGATCCTATAGGGACCGATGAACCGAGGCTTGAACTTAGGAGAAGAGACCTTCATAGGAACAAAACGAGAAGACAACCACACCAAGTCACCAACAAGAAGTCGAGGACCCACGCGGCGACGGCGATTAGCAAACTGCTGAGCCTTCTCCTGGGACAACTTCAAATTGTCCACCACATGACTCCAAATCCGATGCAACCTATCCACCACCATGTCCACTCCAGGACAATCAGAAGGTTCCACCTGACCAGAGGAAAAACGAGGATGAAACCCCGAATTACAAAAGAAAGGAGAAACCAAGGTAGCAGAACTAGCCCGATTATTAAGGGCAAACTCGGCCAACGGCAAAAAGGTAACCCAGTCATCCTGATCAGCGGAAACAAAACACCTTAAATAAGTTTCCAAGGTCTGAACTCAGAGAAGGAAGGCAACTTAGGCAAGGGTACCAGATGAACCATTTTAGAAAAGCGATCACACACAACCCAGATGACGGACATTTTTTGAGAGACAGGGAGATCCGAAATAAAGTCCATGGAAATGTGCGTCCAAGGCCTCTTCGGGATAGGCAAAGGTGACAACAATCCACTGGCCCGAGAACAGCAAGGCTTAGCCCGAGCACAAACCTCACAAGACTGCACAAAAGAACGCACATCCCTCGACAAGGAAGGCCACCAAAAAGACCTGGCCACCAAGTCTCTAGTACCAAATATTCCAGGATGACCTGCCAACGCAGAAGAATGGACCTCGGAGATGACTCTACTGGTCCAATTATCCGGAACAAACAGTCTCTCAGGCGGACAACGATCAGGTTTACCCGCCTGAAACTCCTGCAAAGCACGTCGCAAGTCTGGGGAGACAGCAGACAAAATCACCCCATCCCTAAGGATACCAGAGGGCTCAGAATTTCCAAGGGAGTCAGGCACAAAACTCCTAGAAAGAGCATCCGCCTTCACATTCTTTGAACCTGGCAGGTATGAAACCACAAAATTGAAACGAGAGAAAAACAGTGACCAACGAGCCTGTCTAGGATTCAGACGCCTGGCAGACTCAAGGTAAATCAAATTTTTGTGATCAGTCAAGACCACCACACGATGTCTAGCACCCTCTAGCCAATGACGCCACTCCTCAAATGCCCACTTCATGGCCAAAAGTTCCCGATTACCAACATCATAATTCTGCTCAGCCGGCGAAAACTTTCTAGAAAAAAACACGCATGGCTTCATCACTGAGCCATCGGAGCTTCTCTGTGACAAAACCGCCCCCGCTCCAATCTCGGAAGCATCAACCTCAACCTGAAAAGGGAGCGAAACATCTGGCTGACGCAACACAGGAGCAGAAGAAAACCGGCGCTTAAGTTCCTGAAAGGCCTCCACAGCCGCAGGAGACCAATTAGCAACATCAGCACCCTTCTTAGTCAAATCCGTCAAAGGCTTAACAACACTAGAAAAATTAGTTATAAAACGACGATAGAAATTAGCAAAGCCCAAGAACTTCTGTAGACTCTTAAGAGATGTAGGCTGCGTCCAGTCACAAATAGCCTGAACCTTGACGGGATCCATCTCAATAGTAGAAGGGGAAAAAATATACCCCAAGAAAGAAATCTTCTGGACTCCAAAGAGACACTTTGAGCCTTTTACAAACAAGGAATTGGCCCGCAGGACCTGAAACACCTTCCTGACCTGCTGAACATGAGACTCCCAGTCATCAGAAAAAACCAAAATATCATCCAAATACACAATCATAAATTTATCCAGATATTCACGGAAAATATCGTGCATAAAGGACTGGAAGACTGAAGGAGCATTAGAAAGTCCAAAAGGCATTACCAAATACTCAAAATGGCCCTCAGGCGTATTAAATGCGGTTTTCCACTCATCACCTTGCTTTATTCGTATAAGATTATACGCACCCCGAAGATCAATCTTAGTAAACCATTTAGCCCCCTTAATGCGAGCAAACAAATCAGTCAACAATGGCAAAGGATACTGATATTTTACGGTAATCTTATTCAAAAGACGATAATCTATACAAGGCCTCAAGGAACCATCTTTTTTGGCCACGAAAAAAAAACCTGCTCCCAAAGGGGACAAAGATGGACGGATATGTCCCTTTTCCAAGGACTCCTTAACATAATCCCACATAGCAGTATGCTCTGGCACTGACAGATTGAACAAACGACCTTTAGGAAATTTACTGCCTGGAATTAAATTTATAGCACAATCGCAATCCCTGTGAGGAGGAAGCGAACTGAGCTTAGGCTCCTCAAAAACATCCCGATAGTCAGACAAAAACACAGGAATCTCAGAAGGAGTAGATGAAGCGATAGAAATCGGAGGTGCATCATCATGAACCCCCTGACAACCCCAGCTTAACACAGACATTGATTTCCAGTCAAGGACTGGATTATGAGTTTGTAACCATGGCAGACCAAGTACTAGAACATCATGCAAATTATACAGTACCAGGAAGCGAATCACCTCCTGGTGAACGGGAGTCATACGCATGGTCACTTGTGTCCAGTACTGAGGTTTATTCATAGCCAAAGGTGTAGAGTCAATTCCCTTCAAAGGAATAGGGACTTCCAGAGGCTTCAGACTAAACCCACAGCGATTGGCAAATGACCAATCCATAAGACTCAGGGCAGCGCCTGAATCCACATAGGCATCGACGGAAATGGATGATAATGAACAAATCAGAGTCACAGACAGAATGAACTTAGACTGTAAAGTACTAATGGCAACAGACTTATCAATCTTTTTTGTGCGTTTAGAGCATGCTGATATAACATGAGCTGAATCACCACAATAAAAGCACAACCCTTTTTTCCGCCTATACTTTTGCCGTTCACTTCTGGACTGAATTCTATCACATTGCATTATCTCAGGTGACGGTTCAGACGACACCGCCAAATGATGCACAGGTTTGCGCTCCCGTAAACGCCGATCAATCTGAACAGCCATAGTCATAGACTCATTCAGACCAGCAGGCGCAGGGAACCCCACCATAACATCTTTAATGGCCTCAGAAAGGCCATCTCTAAACTTTGCAGCCAGAGCGCACTCATTCCACTGAGTAAGTACCGACCACTTCCGAAATTTTTGACAATAAATTTCTGCTTCATCTTGCCCCTGAGAGAGGGCCAACAAAGCTTTTTCAGCCTGAATCTCTTGGTTAGGTTCCTCATAGAGCAAACCTAATGCCAGAAAAAACGCATCCGCATTAAGCAACGCAGGGTCCCCTGGTGCCAATGCAAATGCCCAATCCTGAGGGTCACCCCGCAGGAAAGATATAATTATCTTGACTTGCTGAGCAGGGTCTCCAGAGGAGCGAGATTTCAAAGAAAGAAACAACTTGCAATTGTTCCTAAAATTCAGAAAACGAGATCTATCTCCAGAAAAAAACTCTGGGACAGGAATTCTAGGTTCAGACATAGGAGCATGTACAACAAAATCCTGTATATTTTGAACCTTAGTGGCAAGATTATTCAGGCTGCAAGCCAAACTCTGGACGTCCATGATAAACAGCTGGGATCAGAGCCATTCAAAGATTAAGAGGAGGAGGAAGTAGCCACGCTGCAATAAGGCTAGGCAGCAAACTCTGAGGGGGAAAAAAAAAAAAAAAAAAAAACTTCCTCAGACTACTTATCCTCCTACTTCAGCCAATACAATTAACACTTTGTGGGCCGGTTATACTGTCATGATCCCAATGGCAGGGGATCACTAAAGGACAAGCACAGATACAAACAAGCTCTAGGGCGATGGAACCTGAGCTGACCGCGACCCTGAACCTAACACACAAATAAAAGTAGCCGGGGAACGTGCCTACGATGATCCTAGACGTCTCGCTCCAGCCGAAGATCTAACTTCCCCTATCAGAAGAAACACAGACCTCTCTTGCCTCCAGAGAAATCCCCCACAGAAATAGCAGCCCCCCACATATAATGACGGTGAAATGAGAGGAAAGCACATACACAGTATGAAAACAGTTTCAGCAAAATGAGGCCCGCTAAAGCTAGATAGCAGAGGATACAAAAGTGAACTGCGCGGTCAGCGAAAAACCCTTCAAAAAAACCATCCTGAAATTACTTGAACTCATGTGCCAACTCATGGTACATGAGGAGCAATTTCAGCCCACTAGAGCAACCAGCAGCAAGAATCACATATCTGCAGGCTGGACTAAAAACCAAATAAAGCAAAACACCAAAACAGGAAAATCCAAACTTAGCTTGACCAGAAGGTTCTAGGAGCAGGGAGCAGAGGTAACAAGACACACTGGATACATTGATAACCGGCGAGGAAATGCCAGCAAAGCCAGGATAAATAGGAAACTCCCATATGCTGATGGAACAGGTGGAACCCAGAAACCCAGGAAAGACAAGTCACCCAGTACCATCAGTAACCACCAGAGGGAGCCCAAAAACAGAACTCACAACACCCTACACTCTATACCCTACACTCTACACTCTATACCCTACACTATACACTCTATACCCTACACTCTAAACCATACAATCTACACTCTATACCCTACACTCTATACCCTACACTCTACACTCTATACCCTACACACTATACCCTACTTTCTACACTCTATACCCTACACTCTACACTCTATACCCTACACTCTATACCCTACAATCTATACCATACACTCTATACCATACACTCTATACCCTACACTCTATACCCTACACTCTACACTCTATACCCTACACTCTATATCCTACACTCTATACCCTGCAATCTATACCATACACTCTATACCCTACACTCTATATCATACACTCTATACCCTACACTCTACACTCTATACCCCACACTCTACACTCTATACCCTACACTCTACACCCTACACTCTATACCATACACTCTATTCCATACACTCTATACCCTACACTCTATACCCTACACTCTACACTCTAAAATCTATACCCTACTCTCTACACTCTATACCTTACACTCAATACCAAACAATCTATACCCTACACTATATACCATACACTCTATATCATACACTCTATACCGTACACTCTATACCATACACTCTATACCGTACACTCTATACCCTACACTCTATACCCTACACTCTACACTCTGTACCCTACACTCTATACTATACACTCTACACCCTATACTCTATACCATACACTCTATACCCTACACTCTACACTCTATACCATACACTCTATACTGTACACTCTATACCATACACTCTACACCCTACACTCTATACCATGCACTCTATACCCTACACTATACACTCTATACCCTACACTCTATACCCTACAATCTATACCCTACACCCTACGCTCTATACCCTACACTCTATACCCTACACTCTACACTCTATACCGTACACTATATTCCATACACTCTATTCCATACACTCTATACCCTGCACTCTATACCCTACACTATACACTCTATACCCTACACTCTACACCATACACTCTATACCCTACACTCTACACTCTATTCCCTACACTCTATACCATACATTCTATACCCTACACTCTATACCCTACACTCTATACCCTACACTCTATACTCTACACTCTATACCCTACACGCTATACCATACACTCTATACCCTACACTCTACACTCTATTCCCTACACTCTATACCATACACTCTATACCCTACACTCTATACCCTACACTCTATACCCTACACTATTCACTCTATACCCTACACTCTACACTCTATACCATACACTCTATACCCTAAACAATATACCCTACACTCTACACTCTATACCCTACACTCTATACCCTACACTCTATACCTTACACTCTATACCCTACACTCTATACCATACACTCTATACCCTACACTCTACACTCTATACCCTACACACTATACCCTACACTCTAAACCCTACACTCTATACCCTACACTATACACTCTATACCCTACACTCTACACCATACACTCTATCCCCTAGACTCTATACCCTACATTCTACACTCTATACCCTACAATCTATACCCTACACTTTATACCCTACACTCTATACCCTACACTCTACACTCTATACCGTACACTCTATACCATACACTCTATACCCTACACTCTATACCCTACACTCTACACTCTATACCCTACACTCTATACTATACACTCTAAACCCTAGACTCTATACCCTACACTCTATACCCTAAACTCTACACTCTATACCCTACACTCTACACTCAATACCCTACACTCTATACCCTACACTCTATACCCTACACTCTATACCCTACACTCTATAGCCCAACACTCTATACCGTACACTCTATACCCTACACTCTATACCCTACACTCTACACTCTATACCCTACACTCTAATCCCTACACTCTACACTCTATACCCTACACTCTATACCCTACACTCTATACCATACACTCTATACCCTACACTCTATACCATACACTCTATGCCCTACACTCTACACTCTATAACCTACACTCTATACCCTACACTCTACACCCTACACTCTATACCATACACTATATAACCTACACTCTATACCCTACACTCTATACCCTACACCCTACGCTCTATACCCTACACTCTATACCCTACACTCTTCACTCTATACCCTACACTCTATTCCATACACTCTATATCCTACACTCTATACCCTACACTCTAATCCCTACACTCTACACTCTATACCCTACACTCTATACCCCACACTCTATACCCTACAATCTATACCATACACTCTATACCCTACACTCTATACCCTACACTCTACACTCTAAACTCTATTCCATACACTCTATACCCTACACTCTATACCCTACACTCTACACTCTATACCCTACACTATATACCCTACACTCTATACCCTACACTCTATACCCTACACTCTACACTCTATACCCTACACTCTACACCATACACTCTATCCCCTAGACTCTATACCCTACATTCTACACTCTATACCCTACAATCTATACCCTACACTTTATACCCTACACTCTATACCCTACACTCTACACTCTATACCGTACACTCTATACCATACACTCTATACCCTACACTCTATACCCTACACTCTACACTCTATACCCTACACTCTATACTATACACTCTAAACCCTAGACTCTATACCCTACACTCTATACCCTAAACTCTACACTCTATACCCTACACTCTACACTCAATACCCTACACTCTATACCCTACACTCTATACCCTACACTCTATACCCTACACTCTATAGCCCAACACTCTATACCGTACACTCTATACCCTACACTCTATACCCTACACTCTACACTCTATACCCTACACTCTAATCCCTACACTCTACACTCTATACCCTACACTCTATACCCTACACTCTATACCATACACTCTATACCCTACACTCTATACCATACACTCTATGCCCTACACTCTACACTCTATAACCTACACTCTATACCCTACACTCTACACCCTACACTCTATACCAGACACTATATAACCTACACTCTATACCCTACACTCTATACCCTACACCCTACGCTCTATACCCTACACTCTATACCCTACACTCTTCACTCTATACCCTACACTCTATTCCATACACTCTATATCCTACACTCTATACCCTACACTCTAATCCCTACACTTTATACCCTACACTCTATACCCCACACTCTATACCCTACAATCTATACCATACACTCTATACCCTACACTCTATACCCTACACTCTACACTCTAAACTCTATTCCATACACTCTATACCCTACACTCTATACCCTACACTCTACACTCTATACCCTACACTATATACCCTACACTCTATACCCTACACTCTATACCCTACACTCTACACTCTATACCCTACACTCTATACCCTACACTCTATACCCTACACTCTATACCCTACACTCTACACTCTATACCCTACACTCTACACTCTATACCCTACACTCTATACCCTACACTCTACACTCTATACCCTACACTCTATACCCTACACTCTATACCCTACACTCTACACTCTACACCCTACACTCTATACCCTACACTCTATACTCTACACTATATACCCTACACTCTATACCTTGCACTCTATACTCTATACCCTACACCCTATACCCTACACTCTATAACCTACACCCTATACCCTACACTCTATACCCTACACACTATACCCTACACTCTATACCCTACACTCTACACTCTATACCCTACAATCTATACCATACACTCTATACCCTACACTCTATACCCTACAATATACACTCTATACCCTACACTCTACACTGTATACCATACACTATATACCCTACACTCTATACCCTACACTCTACACTCTATACCCTACACTCTACACCCTACACTCTATACCATACACTCTATACTCTACACTCTACACTCTATACCCTACACTCTATATCCTACACTCTATACCCTACACCCTACGTTCTATACCCTACACTCTATACCCTACACTCTACACTCTATACTCTACACTCTACACTTTACACTCTATACCCTACAATCTATACCCTACACTCTATACTCTATACTCTACACTCTATACCCTACACTCTACACTCTATACCCTACACTCTATACCCTACACTCTAATCCCTACACTCTACACTCTATACCCTACACTCTATACCCTACACTCTATACCCTACACTCTACACTCTATACCCTACACTCTATACCCTACACTCTATACCCTACACTCTACCCTCTACACTCTATACCCTACACTCTACACTCTATTCCCTACACTCTATACCATACATTCTATACCCTACACTCTATACCCTACACTCTATACCCTACACTCTATACTCTACACTCTATACCCTACACTCTATACCATACACTCTATACCCTACACTCTACACTCTATTCCCTACACTCTATACCATACACTCTATACCCTACACTCTATACCCTACACTCTATACCCTACACTATACACTCTATACCCAAACTCTACACTCTATACCATACACTCTATACCCTAAACTCCATACCCTACACTCTACACTCTATACCCTACACTCTATACCCTACACTCTATACCCTACACTCTATACCATACACTCTATACCCTACACTCTACACTCTATACCCTACACTCAATACCCTACACTCTAAACCCTACACTCTATACCCTACACTATACACTCTATACCCTACACTCTACACCATACACTCTATACCCTATACTCTATACCCTACATTCTACACTCTATACCCTACAATCTATACCCTACACTTTATACCCTACACTCTATACCCTACACTCTACACTCTATACCCTACACTCTATACCCTACACTCTATACCCTACACTCTATACCCTACACTCTACACTTTATACCCTACACTGTATACCCTACACTCTATACTCTACACTCTATACCCTACACTCTATACCCTACACTCTATAGCCCAACACTCTATACCGTACACTCTATACCCTACACTCTATACCCTACACTCTACACTCTATACCCTACACTCTATACCCTACACTCTAATCCCTACACTCTACACTCTATACCCTACACTCTATACCCTACACTCTATACCATACACTCTATACCCTACACTCTATACCCTACACTCTACACTCTATACCCTACACTCTATACCCTACACTCTATACCCTACACTCTATACCCTACACTCTACACTCTATACCCTACACATTATACCATACACTCTATACCCTACACTCTACATTCTATACCCTACACTCTACACCCTACACTCTATACCCTACACTTTATACCCTACACTCTACACTCTATAACCTACACTCTATACCCTACACTCTACACCCTACACTCTATACCTACACTCTATACCCTACACTCTACACTCTATACCCTACACGCTATACCCTACACTCTATACCCTACACTCTACCCTCTACACTCTATACCCTACACTCTATACCATACACTCTATACCCTACACTCTATACCCTACACTATACACTCTATACCCTACACTCTACACCATACACTCTATACCCTATACTCTATACCCTACATTCTACACTCTATACCCTACAATCTATACCCTACACTTTATACCCTACACTCTATACCCTACACTCTACACTCTATACCGTACACTCTATACCATACACTCTATACCCTACACTCTATACCCTACACTCTATACCCTACACTCTACACTCTATACCCTACACTCTATACCATACACTCTAAACCCTACACTCTATACCCTACACTCTATACCCTAAACTCTACACTCTATACCCTACACTCTACACTCTATACCCTACACTCTATACCCTACACTCTATACCCTACACTCTATACCCTACACTCTACACTTTATACCCTACACTGTATACCCTACACTCTATACCCTACACTCTATACCCTACACTCTATACCCTACACTCTATAGCCCAACACTCTATACCGTACACTCTATACCCTACACTCTATACCCTACACTCTACACTCTATACCCTACACTCTATACCCTACACTCTAATCCCTACACTCTACACTCTATACCCTACAATCTATACCCTACACTCTATACCATACACTCTATACCCTACACTCTATACCCTACACTCTAAACTCTATACCCTACACTCTACACTCTATACCCTACACTCTATACCCTACACTCTATACTATATACCCTACACTCTATACCCTACACTCTACACTCTATACCCTACACATTATACAATACACTCTATACCCTACACTCTACACTCTATACCCTACACTCTACACCCTACACTCTATACCCTACACTTTATACCCTACACTCTACACCCTACACTCTATACCCTACACTCTACACCCTACACTCTATACCCTACACTCTATACCCTACACTCTACACTCTATACCCTACACTCTATACCCTACACTCTACCCTCTACACTCTATACCCTACACTCTATACCATACACTCTATACCCTACACTCTACATTCTATTCCCTACACTCTATACCATACACTCTATACCCTACACTCTATACCCTACACTCTATACTCTACACTCTATACGCTACACTCTATACCATATACTCTATACCCTACACTCTACACTCTATTCCCTACACTCTATACCATACACTCTATACCCTACACTCTATACCCTACACTCTACACCATACACTCTATACCCTAAACTTTATACCCTACACTCTACACTCTATACCCTACACTCTATACCCTACACTCTATACCCTACACTCTATACCATACACTCTATACCCTACACTCTACACTCTATACCCTACACTCAATACCCTACACTCTAAACCCTACACTCTATACCCTACACTATACACTCTATACCTTACACTCTACACCATACACTCTATACCCTATACTCTATACCCTACATTCTACACTCTATACCCTACAATCTATACCCTACACTTTATACCCTACACTCTATATCCTACACTCTACACTCTATACCATACACTCTATACCATACACTCTATACCCTACACTCTATACCGTACACTCTATACCCTACACTCTACACTCTATACCCTACACTCTATACCATACACTCTAAACCCTACACTCTATACCCTACACTCTATACCCTAAACTCTACACTCTATACCCTACACTCTATACCAACACTCTATACCGTACACTCTATACCCTACACTCTATACCCTACACTCTACACTCTATACAATACACTCTATACCCTACACTCTAATCCCTACACTCTACACTCTATACCCTACACTCTATACCCTACACTCTATACCATACACTCTATACCCTACACTCTATACCCTACACTCTACACTCTATACCCTACACTCTACACTCTACACTCTATACCCTAAACTCTATACCCTACACTCTACACTCTATACCCTACACTCTATACCCTAAACTCTACACTCTATACCCTACACTCTACACTCAATACCCTACACTCTATACCCTACACTCTATACCCTACACTCTATACCCTACACTCTATAGCCCAACACTCTATACCGTACACTCTATACCCTACACTCTATACCCTACACTCTACACTCTATACCCTACACTCTAATCCCTACACTCTACACTCTATACCCTACACTCTATACCCTACACTCTATACCATACACTCTATACCCTACACTCTATACCATACACTCTATGCCCTACACTCTACACTCTATAACCTACACTCTATACCCTACACTCTACACCCTACACTCTATACCAGACACTATATAACCTACACTCTATACCCTACACTCTATACCCTACACCCTACGCTCTATACCCTACACTCTATACCCTACACTCTTCACTCTATACCCTACACTCTATTCCATACACTCTATATCCTACACTCTATACCCTACACTCTAATCCCTACACTCTATACCCTACACTCTATACCCCACACTCTATACCCTACAATCTATACCATACACTCTATACCCTACACTCTATACCCTACACTCTACACTCTAAACTCTATTCCATACACTCTATACCCTACACTCTATACCCTACACTCTACACTCTATACCCTACACTATATACCCTACACTCTATACCCTACACTCTATACCCTACACTCTACACTCTATACCCTACACTCTATACCCTACACTCTATACCCTACACTCTATACCCTACACTCTACACTCTATACCCTACACTCTACACTCTATACCCTACACTCTATACCCTACACTCTACACTCTATACCCTACACTCTATACCCTACACTCTATACCCTACACTCTACACTCTACACCCTACACTCTATACCCTACACTCTATACTCTACACTATATACCCTACACTCTATACCTTGCACTCTATACTCTATACCCTACACCCTATACCCTACACTCTATAACCTACACCCTATACCCTACACTCTATACCCTACACACTATACCCTACACTCTATACCCTACACTCTACACTCTATACCCTACAATCTATACCATACACTCTATACCCTACACTCTATACCCTACAATATACACTCTACACCCTACACTCTATACCATACACTCTATACTCTACACTCTACACTCTATACCCTACACTCTATATCCTACACTCTATACCCTACACCCTACGTTCTATACCCTACACTCTATACCCTACACTCTACACTCTATACTCTACACTCTACACTTTACACTCTATACCCTACAATCTATACCCTACACTCTATACTCTATACTCTACACTCTATACCCTACACTCTACACTCTATACCCTACACTCTATACCCTACACTCTAATCCCTACACTCTACACTCTATACCCTACACTCTATACCCTACACTCTATACCCTACACTCTACACTCTATACCCTACACTCTATACCCTACACTCTATACCCTACACTCTACCCTCTACACTCTATACCCTACACTCTATACCATACACTCTATACCCTACACTCTACACTCTATTCCCTACACTCTATACCATACATTCTATACCCTACACTCTATACCCTACACTCTATACCCTACACTCTATACTCTACACTCTATACCCTACACTCTATACCATACACTCTATACCCTACACTCTACACTCTATTCCCTACACTCTATACCATACACTCTATACCCTACACTCTATACCCTACACTCTATACCCTACACTATACACTCTATACCCAAACTCTACACTCTATACCATACACTCTATACCCTAAACTCCATACCCTACACTCTACACTCTATACCCTACACTCTATACCCTACACTCTATACCCTACACTCTATACCATACACTCTATACCCTACACTCTACACTCTATACCCTACACTCAATACCCTACACTCTAAACCCTACACTCTATACCCTACACTATACACTCTATACCCTACACTCTACACCATACACTCTATACCCTATACTCTATACCCTACATTCTACACTCTATACCCTACAATCTATACCCTACACTTTATACCCTACACTCTATACCCTACACTCTACACTCTATACCCTACACTCTATACCCTACACTCTATACCCTACACTCTATACCCTACACTCTACACTTTATACCCTACACTGTATACCCTACACTCTATACTCTACACTCTATACCCTACACTCTATACCCTACACTCTATAGCCCAACACTCTATACCGTACACTCTATACCCTACACTCTATACCCTACACTCTACACTCTATACCCTACACTCTATACCCTACACTCTAATCCCTACACTCTACACTCTATACCCTACACTCTATACCCTACACTCTATACCATACACTCTATACCCTACACTCTATACCCTACACTCTACACTCTATACCCTACACTCTATACCCTACACTCTATACCCTACACTCTATACCCTACACTCTATACCCTACACTCTACACTCTATACCCTACACATTATACCATACACTCTATACCCTACACTCTACATTCTATACCCTACACTCTACACCCTACACTCTATACCCTACACTTTATACCCTACACTCTACACTCTATAACCTACACTCTATACCCTACACTCTACACCCTACACTCTATACCTACACTCTATACCCTACACTCTACACTCTATACCCTACACTCTATACCCTACACTCTATACCCTACACTCTACCCTCTACACTCTATACCCTACACTCTATACCATACACTCTATACCCTACACTCTATACCCTACACTATACACTCTATACCCTACACTCTACACCATACACTCTATACCCTATACTCTATACCCTACATTCTACACTCTATACCCTACAATCTATACCCTACACTTTATACCCTACACTCTATACCCTACACTCTACACTCTATACCGTACACTCTATACCATACACTCTATACCCTACACTCTATACCCTACACTCTATACCCTACACTCTACACTCTATACCCTACACTCTATACCATACACTCTAAACCCTACACTCTATACCCTACACTCTATACCCTAAACTCTACACTCTATACCCTACACTCTACACTCTATACCCTACACTCTATACCCTACACTCTATACCCTACACTCTATACCCTACACTCTACACTTTATACCCTACACTGTATACCCTACACTCTATACCCTACACTCTATACCCTACACTCTATACCCTACACTCTATAGCCCAACACTCTATACCGTACACTCTATACCCTACACTCTATACCCTACACTCTACACTCTATACCCTACACTCTATACCCTACACTCTAATCCCTACACTCTACACTCTATACCCTACAATCTATACCCTACACTCTATACCATACACTCTATACCCTACACTCTATACCCTACACTCTAAACTCTATACCCTACACTCTACACTCTATACCCTACACTCTATACCCTACACTCTATACTATATACCCTACACTCTATACCCTACACTCTACACTCTATACCCTACACATTATACAATACACTCTATACCCTACACTCTACACTCTATACCCTACACTCTACACCCTACACTCTATACCCTACACTTTATACCCTACACTCTACACCCTACACTCTATACCCTACACTCTACACCCTACACTCTATACCCTACACTCTATACCCTACACTCTACACTCTATACCCTACACTCTATACCCTACACTCTACCCTCTACACTCTATACCCTACACTCTATACCATACACTCTATACCCTACACTCTACATTCTATTCCCTACACTCTATACCATACACTCTATACCCTACACTCTATACCCTACACTCTATACTCTACACTCTATACGCTACACTCTATACCATATACTCTATACCCTACACTCTATACCATACACTCTATACCCTACACTCTACACTCTATACCCTACACTCAATACCCTACACTCTAAACCCTACACTCTATACCCTACACTATACACTCTATACCTTACACTCTACACCATACACTCTATACCCTATACTCTATACCCTACATTCTACACTCTATACCCTACAATCTATACCCTACACTTTATACCCTACACTCTATATCCTACACTCTACACTCTATACCATACACTCTATACCATACACTCTATACCCTACACTCTATACCGTACACTCTATACCCTACACTCTACACTCTATACCCTACACTCTATACCATACACTCTAAACCCTACACTCTATACCCTACACTCTATACCCTAAACTCTACACTCTATACCCTACACTCTATACCAACACTCTATACCGTACACTCTATACCCTACACTCTATACCCTACACTCTACACTCTATACAATACACTCTGTACCCTACACTCTAATCCCTACACTCTACACTCTATACCCTACACTCTATACCCTACACTCTATACCATACACTCTATACCCTACACTCTATACCCTACACTCTACACTCTATACCCTACACTCTACACTCTACACTCTATACCCTACACTCTATACCCTACACTCTATACTCTATACCCTACACTATATAACCTACACTCTATACCCTACACTCTATACCCTACACTCTATACCCTACACTCTATACCCTACACTCTACACCCTACACTCTATACCCTACACATCATACCATACACTCTATACCCTACACTCTACACTCTATACCCTACACTCTACACCCTACACTCTATACCCTACACTTTATACCCTACACTCTACACCCTACACTCTATACCCTACACTCTACACCCTACACTCTATAACCTACACTCTACACTCTATACCCTACACTCTATACCATGCACTCTACACCCTACACTCTATACCATACACTCTATACCCTACACTCTACACTCTATGCCCTACACTCTATACCCTACACTCTACACTCTATACCCTACAATCTATACCCTACACTATATACCCTACACTCTATACCCTACACTCTACACTCTATATCCTACACTCTACACTCTATACCCTACACTCTATACCCTACACTCTACACTTTATACCCTACACTCTATACCCTACACTCTATACCCTACACTCTATACCCTACACTCTACACTCTATACCCTACACTCTATAACATACACTCTATACCCTACACTCTATACCTTACACTCTATACCTTACACTCTCCACTCTACACCCTACACTCTATACCCTACACTCTATACCCTACACTCTACACTTTATACCCTACACTCTATACCCTACACTCTATACCCTACACTCTATACCCTAAACTCTACACTCTATACCCTACACTCTATACCCTACACTATATACTCTATACCCTACACTCTATACCCTACACTCTATACCCTAAAATCTATACACTACACTCTATACCCTACACTCTATACCCTACACTCTATATCCCAACACTCTATACCCTACACTCTATACCCTACACTCTACACTCTATACCCTACACTATACACTCTATACCCTACACTCTATACCATACAATCTACACTCTATACCCTACACTCTATACCCTACACTCTACACTCTATACCCTACACACTATACCCTACTTTCTACACTCTATACCCTACACTCTACACTCTATACCATACACTCTATACCCTACACTCTATACCCTACACACTATACCCTATTTTCTACACTCTATACCCTACACTCTACACCCTACACTCTATAACATACACTCTATACCCTACACTCTATACCTTACACTCTATACCCTACACTCTCCACTCTACACCCTACACTCTACACTCTATACCCTACACTCTATACCCTACACTCTACACTATATACCCTACACTCTATACCCTACACTCTATACCCTACACTCTATACCCTACACTCTACTCTCTATACCCTACACTCTATACCCTATACTATATACTCTATACCCTACACTCTATACCCTACAATCTATACCCTACACTCTATACCCGACACTCTATACCCTACACTCTATATCCCAACACTCTATACCCTACACTCTATACCCTACACTCTATACCCTACACTCTATACCCTACACTCTACACTCTATACCCTACACTATACACTCTATACCCTACACTCTATACCATACAATCTACACTCTATACCCTACACTCTATACCCTACACTCTACATTCTATACCCTACACACTATACCCTACTTTCTACACTCTATACCCTACACTCTACACTCTATACCATACACTCTATACCCTACACTCTATACCCTACACTCTATACCATACACTATATACCCTACACTTTATACCCTACACTCTACACTCTATATCCTACACTCTACACTCTATACCCTACACTCTATAACATACACTGTAAACCCTACACTCTATACCCTACACTCTACACTTTATACCCTACACTCTATACCCTACACTCTATACCCTACACTCTATACCCTACACTCTATACTCTACACTCTATACCCTACACTCTATACCATACACTCTATACCCTACACTCTACACTCTATTCCCTACACTCTATACCATACACTCTATACCCTACACTCTATACCCTACACTCTATACCCTACACTATTCACTCTATACCCTACACTCTACACTCTATACCATACACTCTATACCCTAAACTCTATACCCTACACTCTACACTCTATACCCTACACTCTATATCCTACACTCTATACCCTACACTCTATACCCTACACTCTATACCATACACTCTATACCCTACACTCTACACTCTATACCCTACACTCTATACCCTACACTCTAAACCCTACACTCTATACCCTACACTATACACTCTATACCCTACACTCTACACCATACACTCTATCCCCTAGACTCTATACCCTACATTCTACACTCTATACCCTACAATCTATACCCTACACGTTATACCCTACACTCTATACCCTACACTCTACACTCTATACCGTACACTCTATACCATACACTCTATACCCTACACTCTATACCCTACACTCTATACCCTACACTCTACACTCTATACCCTACACTGTATGCCATACACTCTAAACCCTAGACTCTATACCCTACACTCTATACCCTAAACTCTACACTCTATACCCTACACTCTACACTCTACACTCAATACCCTACACTCTATACCCTACACTCTATACCCTACACTCTACACTTTATACCCTACACTGTATACCCTTCACTCTATACCCTACACTCTATACCCTACACTCTATAGCCCAACACTCTATACCGTACACTCTATACCCTACACTCTATACCCTACACTCTACACTCTATACCCTACACTCTAATCCCTACACTCTACACTCTATACCCTACACTCTATACCCTACACTCTATACCATACACTCTATACCCTACACTCTATACCCTACACTCTACACTCTATACCCTACACTCTACACTCTATACCCTACACTCTATACTCTATACCCTACATTCTATACCCTACACTCTACACTCTATACCCTACACATTATACCATACACTCTATACCCTACACTCTACACTCTATACCCTAGACTCTACACCCTACACTCTATACCAGTCATCGTTCTCACAACACTGAGGACCAGTCATTCGAAATGACTTCTCCATGCATTTTATGCATTGGTAAAAGCACTATGATGAAAAGTGTGATATGTTTTCAGGTATCTCCTATACTAATAGAGCCATATGCTCACCGGTTTGCCACATGATGTAGGCCTATGGACTGAACAAGAAACCACCAAAAATTTTAACCAGTCATCGTTCTCACAACACTGAGGACCAGTCATTCGAAATGACTTCTCCATGCATTTTATGCATTGGTAAA